>NW_022605600.1:298848-319941 GCF_008692095.1 Etheostoma spectabile | reverse complement strand
TAACAGAAGTGAAATAGCTGCCAATCTTAAGGATGGAGGTAGGATGCCCTTCTCAGAGGACTCATTACACATTTCAAGTAGATGAGGTAATAATTTATCTGAAAATCTCTTATAAAGCTCAATAGGCTCATAGCAGGCCATCCGAGGCGCCAGGGCTTTACCGCCATGAATTATGGCAGTGCCTCCTTAAGTTCCTGAATGCTCAGTTTCCATCTAAATCATTTTGGTTTCCTCGACAAGGTTGGGAATTGGAGTTGGATATTGGGATGTATATAGATTTTTATAATATTCTGCAAAAGCGTCATTTATACATTTTGGATCCACTACCTTCTCTCCTTTTCAAGTACAATCAAATAATAGCCTACCTGTCTGTATTTTTTAAGCCTCAAGCCATGAGTTTTCCTGCCTTCTCACCCTGATCATAGTACGACTATATTATACTTATATACTATATTAAATATATAGATTTTTTATTGGTAGAGAGTTCATTATATTCGATTTTAATAGAAGCTTTTATACTTTTCAGTGTCATCACAGTAATACGGTCCTGGCAGTTCCTTTATTTGCTTGTCACTATCTTCACGTTTATTTAGACGTATTTTAGATTTTATGCCGAGTTTAGCTCATTATTCATTATTTATTTATAGGCTTTAATCTTCACTTTTTGATGCACTGGTCTGGTCTTTATAAAAATTAAAATTTCCGTTATTTTTTCTTTCAAGAAATTCCTCAAATTCTGCGGACTTCAGCCACTTTAGCTTGAAACCGAATGGAATGGGAGAAATAATTGGAAACTTAATTGTAAGATAATTGGGGCCGTGGTCTGAGAGTAGCATAGTCGCATACCAGCAATTCTGAATCATAGATACAGACCAGAAAAATCAAAAGAATCTATCCGAGGATAATGTTTTATAGGTACAGGCGAACATGAATACTCAATCTTACTCGGCTAAAGTTGTCTCCAAATCTACAACTAATTAAGATCTTTCATGAATTTCCAATCGTTTTCCCTGGCTTTTTGGTGGATGTGTCGGAGCTATTTCAACGGTCTACTACAGATTATCACACATTAAAATCTCCTCCGATGATGAACTGGACCCTATAACCGACACAGCGGCTGTGGCTCATGGTAGAGCGGTTGCCTGCCAATCAGAAGGTTGGTGGTTCGATCCCCACCCCTGCAGTCATTGTCAAAGTGTCCTTGGGCAAGACACTGAATCCCAGTTGCCCCCCGTGCTGCACATCGGAGTGTTAATGTGTATCGATGAGCAGGTGGCACCTTGTAACGGCGCCCCGGCACAGTGTATGAATGTGTGTGAATGGTGAATGTATCCTATAGATTGTAAGCGCTTGAGCAGTTGTTAAGAACTGGAAAACGCTATATACAATCAGCACATTACTTACACAGTTAAAAGAAATGTGATAAAGGCAGGATCATCCCCATTGGGGTCGTATAGACATACCAAGTTGACTAATGAGAGATTATAGTTCCACTAAGTATAATAATCTCCCAGATGGATCCAGATATTTATCTTTTAGATCAAAGGAACTGATTTATGATCAATATTATGACCCCTCTGTCGTAAACTAGAGGAGAATACCTGACCAGGCCACCTGATTTAATCTTATTCACATCTTTAATCTACCAAGTGTGTCTCTTATAAGAAAAACACTTGTGCTCTTCATTGTTTAATTCCTACGTGTTTAAGCTTGACAATTTGTGTTAGACCTCTTACATTCCAACTGGGACACATTTACCTGAGGTATCGAACATAAATATGTAATTGAAAATATCTCAGGCGTGTAAAGTCATCAACGCAAAAATAATCTGGAGTGAGCCCCATACTACAAAACCCCACACATTTCCCGAAATGTGATGTTAAACCCTTAAGACTAGAACTTGGTTATATAAAACGTTTCAATCCACGTAGTGGGTAACGTGTAAATCTGCAACATAACATAGCCACACATGAGCTAGCTGTAGTAGAATGTTTGGACCATAATAAATATGTGACCACAAATACGTGCACCCAGTGCGTAGATAAATCAAAAATCTATGATCATAATACCAAAAAACATTCTCAAGACAATTGTGCCAGTAACGATTTTAACACAAAGGCAACTTACTAAATTATCCGTTGAGTTTTGTAGTTTTTGGCCATACTCGTCAGTGGCTCCATGTAAGAGGAACGAAAAGAAAAGATTAAGTTACGGAGTCGTCACAAGTCTGCGAGCTTATTTCCTGAACGATATTCAGCCTCAACACCAATTTAAAACATCTCCTTTGTCTGGTGCGTGATGATCAGGTGCTGACAGCATGCCATACCGACATTCAGTGCACGAAGCTGGGTTTTCACACCGTTGAAGCGCTGTTGCACTTTACGTGTCTCTGCGGAGAGGTCAGGGAAAAAGGTGACCTTTGATTCTCGTAGCGTACCTCCGTCATTTCCTGGCGCTTCTCAGGGTTCTCCCCGTCCCGATAGTTTCAGAAACTTCATTATCACCGTGCGCGATGTAGATTGGGTTATAGCCCGATCCGTGTGCTCTCTCTAGATAGAGGACAGGGTAGGACCTTCACCTAGTGTATCTCGGAGCCACTTCTCCAGAAAAACCACACAGATTGGGCCTTCCGATTTTTAGGTAGCCCACAAGTCTCAAGTTAGAAGCATCTGCTGCTCTCTTGCTCTGTATTCTGTCGCCAAGGGTCTCCACATTTTTTTTCCAGTATTTTTACTTTGCCTTGAAGAGAATGACATCATCTTCTTTTGAGATTCGCTCCTCCGTCTCATGATTCTTGAGAGTGTACCTGTATATCCCCTTTTATATCATTAATTGCTTCACATGTCGGTAGATGTTTGGCTATGTCCCCCTTTAACAACAGAATTTCCTGAGAATGTCACCATTTGTCGGGCTCAACGCCGCCAGCGCCTCCGGTGTTTCAGGTGTCTCTAGAGTCTCCGATGCCTCCCGTATATTGGCCTCATTGGAAATATCCGCGGCGTTTTGCTAGCATTACCGTGTCCACATTAGCCCTTTTTGCCTTGTAAGAGCCTTTTTACACGTTGTTGGCCATTTTAGTGTTTTTGGGGCATATTGTCCAGTAAAAGCGCGTGTGTCAGAAACAAGTAGAATTATGTTTATTGGTCCTAGTCAAGGATAGTTTCAGAGATTTACAGCGAGCCTCACCACATTGCAGCCTACCACTGAAGACCCATAACCGAAGTTCAAAGCGCAGAATTTTAAAATAATCCATATAGAAGTTTTTAAGGAAGGAGCAGTGGGGTCCCACACAGACAGACGCCACACCCAACCAATAGACCGCAGATGAGCTCCAGGTCGCACACACTTGCTACGCTTCCTTGTGTCTTTAACATCCAATAAATTAAAATAATGTCCAGGATCTCCAGGAAAACAGATATGTGTGTCTCCATTTCAAACACATCACTGCAGTTAATGTGGGTGACACTGTCACGGTCCGTCTAAGCTGTTTTCACTTTCCCTGCATTATTATTATAAACATAATAAAGACACCCGGGGGCTGTTGCACTAAAGTCGAATGAAGATATCCAGGATAACGGAAAAGCGCGGCTTGACTTAGTGTGATCCGCTCATCGTTGCTTAATCAGTTGCATGTTTGCCGAGCCAGGATAAGGTGAAGCTACGCCAAGCCAGTGTAGATAGCTGGGATAAGTGCACATACACGGCTTTCTTAAATGACGATATACGTATCTAGCACAGATTTACTTCGATGCAGAAATGAAGAAGGCGCATGCGGCATATCACCCACTGAGCAACGGCTTTAATGAAAGTAACGAAAGTAAAGCTATAATAGCAAAAATGAAAAACAACTGTTGTTATCAGACAGACACAGAAAAAGCCCAACAGACCATAGCGGACCAACTGAATGCGCAATGAGTTCCAAATATACTACTTGAGCATGGTAGTCACTCACACTTTTTTTCAAAGTTGTAGCTACACTGTGTTTTATTTTAATTTCAATAGGCTTGTTTATGTGTTGGTTTTATGCGATCCCAAGCTCCAAGCTGAAAAGTGAAGCACACCAAAATCAAATAATAGATTAAGAAGCATTGTGGTGTTTCTGTGGTGAATGTACACTATACGTACATAGGCCAAGTATTGCAGTGATGTGAGACTAATTAGAAGGTTTAAAACCTAAGTAAGCTATAATACCAATACAAAAATTAGGCTACATATTAGGAGTAACACAAAATCCTTTATTAGAGAAGGCAGCAACAAGAAAATTAAATCATAAATGTTTGGTCTCTGACCAGTCTCTCTTAATGTCACTTGGATACGCTCATGTCCCACTTAATCTCCGGGAGCGTCCTTCATAAACCTGAGTTCATAGACCACTGACGCCGCGCTGCTCATCTATATTTTACAGAGAGTGCACATTGAAGTGATGCACAGGTCTTCCCCAGGCAGCTGGATGGTCTTGCTAAGACTTGCAATGTTAACTATTACAGACCGGCCCTCACGTTTTGAAACATTACCATCCACCGGGTGAAGCCTCCGACCTCTCCACATTGCCACCTCCGCATATGGGTGCCAGTGCACTTTCTAACCATCTAAACATCTGCAATAGTCAAATCAAATCGTGACAACAAAGTGACAACTAATGCATGTTAATAAAAAATAAAGTACAACACATTCAGAAGACAACAAATAACAGTTAACACGTATTTGGATCAGAGCGGCAGCAATTACACATGAACTCAGGATTAATCTTACCCTGGGTGTTAGCCTGCTCTGGGCAAGAAGGCTACCACAAAGAATCAATCTCCATGGTTACTTGGCTGGGTTTAATTCAACCTGCTTCCGTCCACCAAGTCAAACTAAATTCATTCAGGTAACTTGAGTATCTCAGCTTAATCCCTTATCCTGGTTTTGTGCAACAGCCCGCTTAAAACTGGTTGAACCATGGACTGTTAATATAAAAGACCAAAAACCATTTAGGTAAGACCATGGCAAAGACAAGTGGGCTGGTATGTTTTCTCCCCAACGTGAAAATATTGTAATGCATTGTGGGGGAAAGAGAACATTGCCAACAGCTGTAAATGGTTCCTACTTTTTGTGTTACATTCCGTTTGTGATATCCACCACCATCAATACAATGAATAACAGTTAAATGTTTATTACCAACAAGCAATTGCGCAAATATGTTGGAAAATTAACCCTGCACATGGGCTTTAAAGTCTTAAGCAGGTATCATGGCCTTGTCATTTGTATCTGTGGTCTCTGTTTGTGTCTGCACTGCACATCTGTTTTCCTCCAATCTGATGGGATCGCATCCACAAGTCTGAGTTTAAATTCTCATCCTCTTGTTTAACATGAGTATGTGTCTGGGTCCTGTTCCGTTGGAGTATGGGGCGGTTTACGGCCTGCTAAGGGATTGCTTACGGCACTTTACACACGTTTCCCCTTTGTGGGCACCTGTTCAACTTCAAGTGCTATGTCATGGCCTTATCTAGCATCAGCTCCGAACTGACTAAGCATTTTTCTGGTGTGGTTTCCCATGGTAGAGACTCCGAAGCCCCCATTTTCATATATTATTTGTGCGGTGGGTTTGTTTTCTACCTACATACTCTAACATCATGTTGTGACTCTATATTCAACGAGTCCAAGTACATCAGTACTTTACTTTATAGATTAGATATTTTTTCCCCCTAGATTTTTAGTTACTAACTTTTATTATCCGCCAGTCTACAAAACAACATCCGTTTCGGGTATTTCAATAGGGTCCTGCATGCAGCAGTAGCATTTAAGATTATATTCCCTGGAGTGTCGGGAATTTAACCTGACCTTCAAATGTCTGCCAATGCAACACAGGCCGACAGTAAAGTTTTTGTTTCTACCTGAGAGTAGGCAAACTGGCGATGAACGCTGCGCTATGATGTCCAAAGCCAGCAGGGCCTGATCTCCGCGCTGCATTATTTCATCTGTTGGAAGAGACACACTGATTAGATGAAGCAGAGTAAGGCTAATCTATTTCTCATCTACCCCTACCCTATGTTTTGTGCGTTTAAAGCAGAGCCTAGTGCTGTCCCAATACTCATTTTGAACGAGGGGTAAGGGGTGTATGACCCTTGGAAACCAAGACAGTGAATGAAAAAAATCAAGGGAGAATCGAGCTTACTTGAAACGCGGGTAGCGATATACATTGTGCAAACAGGCAACAATTGCTGCCGCTCACCAGAGACCCATAATGTAATATTTTTTGGCTGAATAATTGATTTAAAAACACGGCATGTCTTGTTTTGTGTCATACAGTCCTGTGCATATATACTTGCAACTATGTCTAACTGAACTTTTTTTTTAAATCACTAGCTTCTATGCTCACGTTAACACTAAACCTTACATTGATTTCACAACAGTTCTGGATGTTCCTGCCTTGAATGGACTGTATACATCGCATAACACTGTACATATATTAATATTAACTGTCCATGATACAGCGCTAGTCGTGTACATATACCGCCCTGCATCACACAGGAGGACACAGCGCTGATCCACTTTTGGCTGAAAACGAGCAGAAGTTTTCTTAAATCATGTGTTCATGTTGTCCCATTCATTATAGCATTGGTACACCTTATTGTATCATTGTAATTAATCCTGTTCATGCACTTGTAATTGTTAGGTTTTTGTACGGGACACTGATGAAATGTGAGAGGGGGGGGGGTTACTGCCGCCAACAGGCATCAGACTGGTCTGGAATAACATAAAGCTTGTAGTTATTTGTTGTTTGTGGTCTTTGTTCTTTTTTTAGTTTTACACATTTGAATGGCTTTTTATGTGTGTGACCTGTAGTTATGGTTTAATAGTTGATAATATTCTGTAATATAATATATTTTATGTAAGGTTTTTGCCTGTTTATGTTAATTTATTGGGCAAAAAGACAGATGTGTTAACTAAATGTTTTCTGACATCAGTGACATTCAAAACGGATAACTGAAACAGATATACACCACACCATGCAGTGTGTATACCATATTATTGCAAACAGACCTAGAACACACAGTTAGAACATCTGCCTCTGCACCACAAAAGTAAACATAATACTTATAAATAATATAAATGCTTGGTTTCAAGCCCGGGGTAGGGGTAAGATGAGAAATGGATTCAGCCTAAAACATCCTAATTCAGAACAGTCAGTAATGGCAAACGCATGCAACGGATGATATTCCCACCGAAGAACTAATACAGTATGATCAAAAATAAAGCACTGGGGCAACCACGTTTAAAAACTATAATACACAGTCCGGAGAAAGGAAGACTAGTAGGCTAGTTGACAGGCAAACAAACTAACATTGTAAAATCTAATGCACACAGAAAACGTGTCAGGAGGCAGAACTCATACTGTTGATTTTTCTACAAATTCATCTTAGGAAACTAGAACAAACATTCTTAGACATAATTTTATGTGTATGTGTGTCCATCACCCTGTCCTACTCTGTAATAATTTTGATCCATACACCTGAAACTCTAGCAGAGAATAGAGATGTATTAAACTGACTGTATTATTGCTCTAAAACATCTTGGCTATTTGTGCTGTGGGTTGGGGACAGACCGAAGGAGAGCACATGCTGGTAGTGTGCCTGGCTTTTTATGAAGCAATATCAATTTACCTCTGTTCTTAGATCTGAGTCGCTGACCTGCCAAGGACATCAGAAATACCGCTCATTACAGTCTGTTCCACTAAAAGGTTTTTGATAGTTTTTGCTGATCTTCACTGAAGTTCTTCAATTCAATTTTATTTATAGTATAAACATAACTGGTTTTGAGACCACTTTACAGATAAGTTGGTCTAGACCACACTACATAATTTACAATGCCCACAGTTCTAGTAGTTCCCTCCAAAGCAAGCACCAGTGCAGCGTGCGAGGAAAAACTCCTTTTTAAGAAGAAACCTGGGACAGACCAGGCTCTGGTATGGTGTCTGACGCTGGTTAGGGTTGAAATGAATATAGCAATAACAGTCACAAAAAAGCATATTGGAACAGTGACTAAAAAAAAAATAGTATTTGTAGTAGTTGATGGCATAGAATGGCACTGTGCGCATTACAAGGCCACACGGATGCAGCAGGCACCGCAGGCGCAGCAGGATGTAACAGGGCATTGCAGGACGTTTAGCAGGATCAGGGTGACAGCTGCAAACACAAATTTGGAGCCACCCTGATCCAAGGAAACTGCTGGTAGAAAAGTACATAAGACTCCAGTGAGAGAAGGGAAAGGAGGCTCATGCGTCAAAAGGAAGGAAGCCCCCCGCAGTCTAAACAATAACAGCGTAACTAAGAGAGCAGGTAAAGAGAGACTACCAGGCGGGTGTACTTCCGCGCCTCCCTCTAGTTTTATTATAGTATTGATTATATGGTAGATGGATCTCGACGACTGAACGAGAGCTATACTATACCTTTATGAAAAGGAGAGTTGTAAGTTTTACTCTTAATTTGGTGATGTGTCTGCCTCCTGAACCCAGACTGTATGCTGATTCTACGGGAGATTCTGATAGCTAAAGGCTCTGGCTCCCATTCTACTTTTAGAGACTCTAGGAACCACAAGTGACTGAATTCCTGGAGCGCACTGCTCTAGTGGACAATATGGTACTATAAGCTCTCAGATAGATGGTGCTTGACCATTTAGACGCTTGTATGTCAGAGAAAGGATTTTAAATTCAATCCTGGCTTTTACAGGAAGCCAAGTGCAGAGAAGCTAATACAGGAGAATATGATCTCTTTTCTTAGTTCTTGTCAGACATGCGCTGCAGCATTCTGTATAACTGAAAGTCTTAAGGACTTATTTGAGCACACCTGACAGTTTTTCAGCATTTCTTTTCGAGACAGGATGTTTTTATTTTGTGCGCTGTTAGAAGATGAAAAAAGGCTGTCTTGAGTTTGTTTTAGATGGGTGTTAAAATTGTAGGTCCTCCATGATTATACAATTATGCTTGCTTGAAGTTTAGCTAACTGACTGGTTTTGTCTGGCTGATGATAGATATAATTGAGTGTCATCTGCATAACCACGAAAGTTAACTGAGTGTTTCCCAATAATATTGCCTAGAGGAAACTTAATATAGGAGAATGTTGGTCCAAGCACTGAGCCTTTGAACACCATGTTAACTTAGTGTTCTTGGAGGATTTATCGTTAGCATTAACAAATTGAGATTGATCAGATAAATGTTACTTAACACCACTAATGTGATTTTCTTTAAGTGCCAACTAAATGTAACGTGTATGTCAATGGTGTTGAATGCAGCACTAAGACTAGTAAAACAATTAAAGAGACAAGTCCTTTGTCTGCAGCATTAGAATTTCTTAGTAAGTTTCACCAGTGCCGTCTCTGTGCTAGGATCTTTCTAACATCGACTGAAAGTCCTCAAGTATTTTAAATTAAATTAAATGAATTAAACCTGACTGAAAGACCTCAAAGTACACATTTGCTATGTAGAAAATCACATAACTGTTAGCAACTACCTTCTCAATGAGTCTGTGGAGAGAAGGAGGTGATTATACAGTAGGTCATAGTTGCTAGACCTCCGGTCGAGAGAGGGTTTTTTCAGGAGAGGTTTTATCACACCTACTTTAAATTACCATAACTGTTAATGGAGACATATTGATTCATATAAATTTAAAGAAGTGATTCCATTGGCATTGAATTCAGTGCCATGCCTCAATAAACAGGACTCCTATGTAACTTTAGTCCCTCCCACAACTGATAATTTTGTAGAGTGCTGCAGGCTCCTTAGAAAGACACTTGACTCAACAATCACTTGTCTATTTAAAAAATAAGATGAGATAAAGGAAGTTAGCCCCAAAACCGGCAAATTTGTTTTTTCTCTATACCAAAAAAGATTGGTGGTGTACCAGACTATACTCCATCGAAGTGGCACACCTTGACTGACTTAAATCTTTTAAACAACATTAGTCATGTTCTAATACTACAAACATCATTAATTTTAAGAAGTATAACCTTTTAATTCCGGTTTATTATACATAAGTCACTGTTATTATTTTTGACATACTCAAAAAAACATGTATTTTCAGTATACTAACAGCTAGGTGGAATCATTTCTGTTTTTTCTTATCTGGGGTAATTAATCAATGTTGCTACACCATTGAGTTTTGGTGCATTTTATTTTTGCAGTATTAGATTGAAAGTCACAATAACCTGTTTCTTCCTTTGACTTGCATCTAAATTGCAACTTTGCTATTTATTATCTCTTCTGCCCGTCCGCTCTGTGATAATTTGTCATTAATTACCCGTTATTTCACCAACAACCCATCCACTATTATCAGATGTTTATTTTATAACTCTATCCGTAGTTTAACTGGTTTGCTGGACGTCAGACTTGCTAACCCCACGGACGAGCTAGCAGTTGTTTGAATCATATTGTAACATGGACATGAATACGCGGCTAATCTCTTTTGCTCATATTTTGGTATAGTGTTTTCATGGCGTACAGATAAATCATGGTATTTTTTCTCTGTACAGGCTCACAGACCGCGTCTGCGCACCTCCACCTCCTCTATGCTTATCAGTAAAATCTGATCTGATCATCATGATATATAAAAAGTACTCTTATAAACATTAAATATTTAAGAACAGCAGATTTCTAAGCAGTAACCGCTTCACGGGGTGGCCATTTTTTGTGCGGACTTTGAAATAGAATTCTGCCAGCGCCACGGCTAAATATCTATTCCTCTGAATACCTCACCAGACGTTCTGCTACCCATTGGTTCAGAACCCTAAATATTGGTTCACTGTTCACCCGTGATCACAAGCAATGTGTCAATTAATTATGTACTTACAGAGTTAAAGATCAAACTACAAATGTAGAATGTCTGTCACCTCTCATTTCATTCTCATATTTCTTCTCCAAAATGGATGTGCTTCCACAAATCAGTGTTTTCAACTCTAGTTTCTTCTGGCACCAACCCAGCAGTTATTGGAATGAACTACAGCTGTTATCATATTTAGATGGTGGGAAAAGAAACCCCCAGAGATCAAATGTGATGGTGGACTGGGACTTTCTTGTGGTACTACTGAACGTTTGTGTTTGCTCCCTTTCCGAAGTTGGCTTCCATTGCCTCTTGTCCTGGCGTCCAAACAGAAAAACATATTCGAATATAGATTACAAAGCTAGAAAACAACTCTCTCCTAAACTTTTAAACTAAATTTGTACTCCCCGCATTACTGTCTTGAAGTGATCCTTTATTATCAAGAGAATGACATTCAGTTCTAATTTTATTAAGAATACCCCTGTATTCTTAACGGCAAATACCACTAAAAAATGTATTAATGAAAGAATGACAATTGTTACGAGGTCTTTTGATGAATAGTTGATAGGGTGCTGACTCATGATATGAGGGGAGTGTTTTGTGTGACGCTAATTAACCCAGATTGCAAGTGTGTGTAGATAAATTAATTCAGAAGATTGGTCCCGGCTTGGTCACAGAAGTGGCATACACGCGTTTTCTATACAAAAACATTACTGAAAAAACCTCTGAAAGATTATTCTTTGTCTACAACACAACTTTTGTAAATACACCTTTTAAAACCTGAACTAAACACACCAAGAGCGGCTTACGGAGAAATCAACAAAAAGCTGGAGAAGCTACTCCATCAACAAGAGGAGGCCGTCCCTCCTGATGCCAGCAGGCCGCTCCAGAAACGCACACAACACGGTGCTGTGTGAGTCAGTTTTACAACAGCACAAACCCCTCTAAGGTAGGACGTAAGATTCAGGCAGTGGTAGTGTCCACGCTTATGCAACACGCAGGAAAAGAGCCGCTGGTGTCTTTGTATCCAAGCCCAGGATAGCTTAGCATTGTAACACAATTAAACGTTTCATCACAATTATAGCAAATGCATTAATTGTCTAATTAGTTGTAAGCTCCTTTCAATTAGAGAAACAATTTTTAAATTTGTGTGTGTGTATGTGTGTGTGTGTGTGATCATTACCTATACATGTTTTGGACATCTCTTCATCTTACATGTAAGGGCTTCATGGCTCAAAACACATACAATCGACATGAGTGTGAATCCTTCCACAAAAGCTATATCCCATTAAATGAAGTAATCTCATAGTATCCGAAACCGTGAGGACAATATATCAATCGCAGCAACCCTGCCCCCAGCTGCTTCTTCATGCTGTCAGACTCGATTTTTAACCTCGCTGTTCCAGAATTTCAGTCAACAATTTTCTTTTCAGTTTTCCTCAGACATACCACAAAACACAGCCAGAGCAAAGCCCTGTGGTGTTAATGTTGTCAGTTTTTCCAGCCGTATGACAGCTCTGTTCCGTGCAGCAAACACCCTTCAGAAGGTCGGGGGGAGGGCAGACAGACTGTGTTTATGTAAAAAAGGAAAAGAATGGAGGGAGCGAGGGGAAGGGAAAGAGAGAGAAACCAATAAACAAGCTGAGTGCGGTGCATGCTGTGCAGTGGTTTTGTGTTGTTGTTGAAGAATGGACTCGGTAATCTAGAAATATGTAAACATTGAAGTGATAATAATGCCCACTGCAACAACTTTAACACAGCGCATTAATCGTTATTTAACCCCAGCAAAATAAAGGTCAAAACTATCTTTAAAACATATTTTAAAGAGTTTCCCCCCCTTACTTAGTTCTACCAATTATAGTGGATTATATAAAAGTTATAAACTGTGTGATGCAGTCCGGATGGGATTAATATGCATTGTCTCTGAAGAAGGCGATGGCCATTTGTTCCTCCCTCCCTTCCCCCCCTGTTTTTCTCTGACTGAAAGTATTGATCTGTCACTCTGCATTCAACATATGGAAAGGCGCTTCCTGATGCAACAGAAGTCTCCCTGTCTCCGTCCCCTGGGTCTGGTCTAGGAAAACAACACAAATGTTGATTGAATATGGGATGTCAAGAGTTTCACATTTACCGACATAAACCATTTGCCCGTGCAAACCAAAGCGACCCCCAAAGGTGCAGACCACATGGTCAGCAATGATGCACTCAACATGCTGTCATGACAACAACTGCCCAAGAAAGGATATTTGAATGCACCATGGGAAAAAGAACAGCCCCCCGGTGCAGCGCATAAAAAGTGTGAACTAAGAAGTTTCAGGACTGCTTCCATGTGACTCCGTCAGGAGGAGCGTGGATCATCCGCTGTCAGCTGCAGGTTATTGTGTTGTTTTGTCTCTGATTGTCTTGCTCATCATCTTCATCACGCTGTTGCATTAACCTCACCAATTCTCAATTTGACCCCCAGCCTCCTGTCTCTCAGAGATCCAAACGAATGCGATGTAATTTGATTACTAACAATGAGCCTATATATATATATTATATATAACGTACATCCTTAATGTTGCACATCCCTCACTACGCCCTAATACATTGAGCCTCTTTTCTTTCTTGATGTTAAATGTAACAGTTAAACAGTTAAATGTACAAATTGCATCTGTATTTATTTGTTTTCTGTATTATTGATGTCCAGTATCCCCTAAAGTTCAGACCCTCAAGCCCCCACTTAATTGATTATTGGCAATTCCAAGTCGAAATATGAAATCAAAAAACGGTGTAATGCCTGTTTTCCTTGGACATGGTAAACGAGATTCCAGCTCTTTTTCCTGAAAGTTCCTAGGGTTTAATTTTTTATTCCTGTGATGGAATTGTGCCTCTGGGTATATAAAATGTCAAAGAAAACATTTTGAGCTATTTTTCGATGGTTGCTCCTCAAGGTCCAGGAAAGAGGGTTTTCCTATTGGTTCTCAGAAGAAGGCGTCAGCACGAGAAGACAATCAGAGGATGTCAATGATAGGATCTCTGATAACAGCACTCTTCACACACCACAGAGTTAACTAACAATGTAAATGAATGTCATATCCTCTGTGGTGTAAGAATGTGTGCACTTATTGTGTGTAATTGTATTGTTCAGTAATCTTAGCATGTTTGGTTTGTTTGGAGAACACATCATAACACAACCCAGTTCAACAAGTTATGCTAAACTAAAAGCACTGCACTAAAGACGGGGGAGTAATGTTACTTACTGCATTCCCTCCATGGTACCATAGCATTTGAAATCACTATTTTAAATGTGAAACATGGTGGACATTAACTCGTAGACTTGTAATTTCCGTCAGTCCTGGTCCTCAATAATGGTCAAAAAATTTGGGACGATGACATGTACAAATAATTCAATTCAATTTTATTATCAGACAAGATCACAAATAGTTATCCTCAAGACACTTTACAATGCGAGCATGCGTCTAGCACCCACCCAGAATCCACCGAAGGACCCAACAGTTCCAGTAGTTTCCTCCGTGCAGCAACAGTGCGCAAGGTGGCGAGGAAACTTCCTTTTAGGCAGCAACCTCGGGGTCCAGCACCCCACTCTTGGGAGGCGTGTCCTACGGACGCCCGTTGGGATTAGATGAGAGTTTGGGTTTGTATAGTTCTTGTTAGTCATACGCAAGGCACTGGGGCGTTTACAAGGCACAGCATGGACTCCTGGGCACCGCGAGCGTAGCAGGATGTAACATGGCATCGCAATACTACCTGTCTTGCTACGTTATATGGAATTTGCCACCTATCCACGGCCAACTGTGGACCAAGTGCAAAGCTCGCAATTAGCTTGTAATGTCGTAGATTTTACTGAAACCAATTTTAAGTCGATCGGTTTACATTACGTAGGAGATCATGGTTAAAGTATGTCTGTAATGGTCAAATTCTCCACAATTTGCACATTCATTTAATAAAGAGACGACGCCCATGTTGGTTTTATAGGGTAAGGTGCGAAAGGCTTTTTTTTGCAATTAGACATGATACAATGCCACATTTGTAGTGCACTCTAGAGCCATTAGACCGTATTAAACTGAGCTAAACCATGTAGATCACTTCAGGCCTGGATGTAACATCCACTTATGAAGAATTTGGGGCAAATCAGACCGTATGATTATGTCAAGTTACACATCGTCTGTTTCTGAGTCTAGGTGATTGGCTGACCAAAGATGGGCAGTTTAGATAGTACTCCCAGTGCCTGACTTTGCCAAAGTAGGGTGTTTATGTTCCAACTGTGTATGTTACAACGTGTTCTCAGATGCTTAACGTGAATGCAGGCGAAGCAAGCCACACATCGCGGCGCGCATTGACGCCATTGCAGAGTTTGCTTGAAAGCGAGGGATAGTTGTGCTATATAAAGGACCAGACCACGCTGCAAACTTTCGCGGGGTCCAAAAAAGTAAGTTGATTACCTTAACAGTTTTACTTATTTGTGGTTGTAAGAGGTTATGATTAACATTACGTTCTTCCCAGAAAGACTAGTTTGAGTGAGTCAGAATCTTGTGAGGGAACTGGCGAAAGAGTTACTTTTGACTGAAATGAATAACCAAAAGGAAGCTAGCCATTGGCTAAACAGCAAGATGGCATGCTGGCAGCACTGTCCACAGAGATGGGGCTTTACCGGTATTACTTATCCATCCCCTGGTATTTGTTGTGGTGTGTTATTTGTATAGTTTGAATAACTTTAATGTGTTATGTCACAATAGTGAGCACTCCTACCATAGTCACGCTTTGTTGTTCGTGTGGCTATCGGTATCTATTGAATTACCTGTTAACTGTTTAACGCTAACGGACATGACCAGTCAACGTGTTTGTTCGGTTGCTATTTTGATTTCCGAACGTTCAATGCAACCCCCCCAAGCTAAAACTAACGTTCAGAACGTTTTAAGGAAACTGTTCTGATGACACCAAACATAACCAACACCCTTCAGGGATCGTTCAAAACGTTCTGGAACAAAATTTGTTAGCTGGCCGGCTGCATGGAGTTTCCCTCGCCAGTCAGGGCGGTAAAATTAGTTTTTTCCCTAATTACAGCAATTTTCACAGTCCCAAGCGTTGCCAGCCTGCCACTAGTCGGATGTCCGTGCAGGACCAGAGTTTGGATTTTTTTCCTGATTCACCCTGCTGAAATCATCCACCTCTTATGTTCCAATGTGTTTCCGGTTGTTCAGTAATACTTATGATACAAATGAACAATGCGTAATCTTTTCATTCTTACCTGTAAACACTTCTGTTATTTTTTTTTTTTGGGATTTTTTTTTTTTATTTTTTTTTTTTTTTTGTTCTGTGGTTTTTTTGAACAACCATGACTCAGTTGGCAAAATGCAAAACTGCGTGTTTCTTTTAATTACATATCAATATAGAATGCACATGGGGTAAGAGATACCAGGAAATGCTTCCGTAGTTGTCTATGTAACAACCATGAATCGATGGGTGCAAATGCAAAACTGTCCCTCTTTTTATTACCATAGTAATTTAGAATAACGAGGTGCAGAGATTTTGTGGAATTGAAGCGGATATGGAGATATTGATAACACAAACCATGTAAGCCTTTCCTGCTCACCAGTTTCGCACTTCCTCGGCTAAATCCCGGGTGCTTAGCCCAACAGTTTCGTAAAGTACAAACGATGATAATGGAAATGAATAATAGATATATGTAATATTTAACAACTATATAACAGGGTAATAAATGTAGGAGGACGAGGCTTTGCACGAGGTTACGCGCAGTGCATGACAAGACGCATTTCATGTAACTTTAAGATAACCGTGTGAAGAGATTACCTCAAACTACTACAGGCATTCCAGGTAATCTCTGCACCTCTAGTTTTTTAATATAACCAGTAATAACTAGAAACAAGCAGTTATACATTTTGCACTACTGATTCACGGGATTATGCACAGTAATATCAGACTGTTTCCAGGTAATCACAAGATCTAAACATATCATTTGATATGTATCCACTTAACAAAAGGGAATATATTTGGAAACATAAGGGTTGGATTAATGTTTACATATATAATGGTAATACCAATTTTTAATTCAAACGTTTTATCTCATTAGGAAGACCTGGATAGTACCTTATACTGCTAAAACAATGAACTAATTTACGCTCATTGTTCTCATTTTCTTAATATTAATATAACATGTTAACCACGTACCCAGATATAGTACAATTGTTATTCTTTGAACCCTTGTAGTGTTACACTTGTCAATGCGTTATTCCATCTGGTGTCCTTCTTATCACCTTTTACCCATATTACATCGTAGTACTGTGTGTTATTAACCCAGTTTGTTACTTTTTTAAAATTATTTTTTCAAGCTATTACCTATATATTACCCTCTTTATTATTACAACAATGTTACCACACTATTGACCTCTTATACTGTGTTGGAATGGTATCGACGTACTTTTTCCACCTCCTATGATTTAGCCACGACCCCCTTTCACAGCTAATGAACTTAGAACTAAAGTCGTGATGAGGTGTCAGGAACTCACAGGATTTCCTTTCATTGGCATGCGAGGAGCCTTCATGCTTCTTGCAACTAAAGATTCTTCTGTTGCCTAATAATGCCTGTTTTGA
Organism: Etheostoma spectabile; assembly: GCF_008692095.1. NCBI lineage: Eukaryota > Metazoa > Chordata > Actinopteri > Perciformes > Percidae > Etheostoma > Etheostoma spectabile. The sequence continues at coordinate 302,530 of NW_022605600.1, read as the reverse complement.
GAGGGCTTAACATCACACAAATGGGCGGTTGCATCAAGCTGGTAAACTTTCGTATTTAAGGTTTCAGGAAAAGTCGCCACAATTGGCTCCGTTGCACCCCCTACAAAGATAAAATATTGACTCCTGCAGTACGGTCAATGTAGACTAACGAAACTTGTGTATACAATGTGACATGTCAGACGACACAAAAACCATGAGCCGATACCTTTACCCGTATGAAGTTAGTTATTATATTAATTATTAGAATATATACAATATCTATATGATATATACACACACACACATACAGACATACATACAATCACATACACACACAGCACCGTACACTGTGTGGTGTTGGGTTTATAACTAATGCTAGTAATGCAAAGAAAGAATTGTGTATAACAGGATTGTCTTTTTCCAATAACATTTTCAAAGCCATGCCTTGCCTCAATGATGGATGGGACTGATACAGAAATAAAAAAAAAAGGAAAATATCTAGGATTATTGTTGCATAGATTTTTCACAACCGTTTGATATTGTTGATCAGTTAGGTATGTTGTAAACCTGTTAAAATGTGTTTTTTAATTATTTATTGATAGAACGTGTTACCCTAATGGATGTTTTTCAGATTAAACATGTAGAAACACTGGGATGGCCTACAGGAAGTTGTCTTGGGCCACTCCTGTACCCAATTTTTACTAACTTTCCTGTTAGTGCTGAAAAGGTCATGTTCCCCAATTTATACCTGACGACTAACACAATCGGTTTAGCAGAAGCACTTTATAATAAAAACAAAATCTAGATCGAGATTTGAATTTGTTGTAGATTGAATCAACGTAAGAACTGATTTTGACTGTGTCTAAACAAACGTAGTATTGTACAAAACAAATTTCTTAGTTAACAAAAACAAACAGCTTGATCTCAATATATCATGTCCCAATAAAGCATAGCATTAAGCCACCATTTTGGGAGTTATCAATTTGTACTGTATTAAAATGATCATGGCATAACACACACAGAAAGTGGTAAACGATTAAGGTGTGAAAGATGTAAAAATCTGACATCCAACTGGTCAAACAAGTTGATTCAGTCACTTTGGTCCAATGCTTTATAGATAATATTAAGTGCCCTGTACAATAAAGCACATTTGTAGCTAACCTAAGGTTCAGTCAATTTATTAAATTATAGTAATGCTCTCGTTGGTTTGAAAAGACATATACTGAACTAAAAAGTATAAACGACAAACTTTTGTGTTTTGCCCCCTCATTTTTATGATCTGAGTCACGTTCGCTGTGCCAAGATAATCCATCACGCTACAGGTGTATATATACAGATGCCTGATTAGACACGCCTTGATTATTTCACAAGGTGTGCCTTTGGTGGCCCAATAAAGGTTCCACTCTACGTACCTAAACAGTGGTTGCATTTATAATGTTGTTCGTTAGATTTGCTTATATTCCTTGATGTCTTATTATAATTTCTGACTAATAATCTATTAGTTTAAAAAAAGACTATTTTATATAATGCACAAAAAGCACGCTGCAAGGTTTGTTTAGCTTGACAAAATTCCCAGTACATTATGCAGAGCAATGAAATAATGCATTCACTCCCAAATCATTGTCAGACAACCAATAATTGCTTTTTTGTTTGAACGTTTCAACAAGCATTCAATGTGTTTAGTCAGATATAGATTCAGTCAGAGCCTGTGCTGTTTTCCAGTTTTTTTAGGTTTTGTATTTGTAAATTGTGTACACAGTAATGTGTTTATAATGTGTCATGTTGTAAAACCGACTGATATATGTATGCTCAATGTGACTTTTGTAATGTCAATATGTGTTGGACCCTAGGCAAGAATAGCTGCTGTGACGCGAAAGCTAACGTGGATCTAACAGACAAGCACTGACCTCAACTCTAAGAAAGAGACCAAACACTACTAACTCCAGCTAAGTCAATTCATTGAAAATGGATCCATCATCACACTTTCATGTGGCAATGCCAACAAAACATATCGTACATCATTTCCCAACTTGTCGGTACTGACCCTAAGACTTCTACTAGAGTAATGGCACCCACCATATACACACCTTGACATGTAAATGTTCATCCTTACACATACTGATCCATAACTACTGCTGTGCTTGCTCCCGAAACAATCCACACAGGCGGGGGTTTGAGTCAGGGTTTGATCACTCCAGTCTCTTTTGAGTCTAAACCAGCATCCAGTTCGTTTCTCCAGCCACATAACGGTATACAACATAACAGGTGACACTCCTCGTCGTCAGTCTGTCCTGTCTCCCTCAATGCATTAGGACAAGCCCTTTTCCTTTTGGTGTGTGTGTGTGTGGTGTGTGTTGTGTGTGGGGTGTGTGTGTGGTGTGTGTGTTGTTTAGAGAGAGAGAGAGAGAGAGGGGCGGGCGGAAATGTGAATGTTTTTTTCGACAGAGCCTCTAAGCCTTGTGATCGTTGAGAGGCTCATTCTTACCACCGTTTACACAAATATCCTCAACAATACTACCTCCGGCAGCAGGGACTTCCTTTCCCTCTCATCCTTCCTGTTTTACCCCCCCTTTTTAACTCCCTCCTTCCTCTGGTGTATGTGGAGAAAGCAGTTAATTTATATTGAATCTAACCGCTCTGTGGATTACCCCCTGACTGTGCTCCTACTACCTAGACATTTAATTCCCTCTTCTGCGTGCCTCTTTCTCCCTGTGTCTCGCTTCTTTGTTTATAGGGGACGTTGACAAAGCCTTCCCACCCGATCCAACCCTATTATAGCTCCCCTACAAACCTCCTAGCTCCTCGAGCCTGGTCGTTTCTCAATATGTGTTCTTCTATGACTTGTTTTCTTGTGTTCTCTTGTGAAAGGGGGGCGGGGGGGGCGTCATGCTTTGGTGGCCAAAGTACTGACCCAATACACAAGTTAGCATTTTGCCACTAACATTTAAATCCCGGATGTGGATCTCGCTACAACGCCCCTTTTACCGAGGTACAACTCGGTGGTAACGTGTGTAACTTGGCCGGCCGGTATCCCAAATCATGCAATTCGGGTGTAAAGCGCTTATTGTTTACCGGTAACCCATATTTTCCACAATTATTTATACGTCTATTATTAAATCAATAAATTCATTTTAGATGTTTTAAGGCGAGAAATCAGCTTTGAGATTTTTGAGTTAAGCCGTTTCAAACGAAAATTGATGGTGATTAAAAAGCTTCGGAGTTGGAAAGCTCCGCAACCCCGCGGGCCCGTAGCAACCTCGCCACCATGAATACGCTCGCGGAGCCGGTCAGTCAACAGCTCACATACCCCTGTCCCACAGTTATACAGACCCACTCCTGGCCCCACATTTAACCGACCCCTGCAGCAAAGCCAGGGTCCACATTGTAAATATTTTAAAAAACTTTTACCGCTGTGGTTATGTAATCGCTGTCCTCCTCATCCTGGCTCTCCCGCCCTCTCAGCCCCTCTTCTGCTTCGCGGTAACGTAAACCGACGGAGTGGCTAACTTTACCCAGTCCCATCTATAATTTTAATACCTATTTAACGTTTCTGTTCTCTGCTTTCATTAAATTGAATCCCGAACAATGTTACAAAGGATTTGTTTCCCCCGTTGTGTCGTTTATTTATAAAGTTATTGGCCCGTGATACTTAATAGCACTTTAAATGAAAAACTTACAAAACAACAAAGCGGTGTGAAGTGAC
>NW_022605600.1:298443-298823 GCF_008692095.1 Etheostoma spectabile | reverse complement strand
TATGGGCAAGTGCCTCCTTAAGTTCCTGAATGCTCAGTTTTCCATCTAAATCATTTTTGGTTTCCTCAGACAAGGTTGGGAATTGGAGTTTGGATATTGGGATGTATATAGATTTTTATAATATTCTGCAAAAGCGTCATTTATACATTTTGGATCCACTACCTTCTCTCCATTTTCAAGTACAATCAAATTAATAGCCCTACCTGTCTGTATTTTTTTAAGCCTCCAAGCCATGAGTTTTCCTGCCTTCTCACCCTGATCATAGTACGACTATATTATACTATATTATACTATATTAAATATATAGATATATTTTATTGGTAGAGAGTTCATTATATTCAGATTTTAATAGGAGAAGCTTTTTATACTTTTCAGTGTCA
>NW_022605600.1:284900-298433 GCF_008692095.1 Etheostoma spectabile | reverse complement strand
ACAGCTGGTCCTGCAGTTCCTTTATTTGCTTGTCAATATCTTTCAGTTTATTTAGACGTATTTTAGATTTATGCCGAGTGTAGCTCATTATTTCATTATTTTATTTATAGGCTTTAAATACTTCACATTTTATTGATGCACTGGTCTGGTCTTTATTAAAATTAAAATATTCCGTTATTTTTTCTTCAAGAAATTCCTCAAATTCTGCGGACTTCAGCCATTTAGCTTGAAACCGAAATGGAAGTGGAGATGAATAATAATTGGGAAACTTAATTGATAAGATAATTGGGGCGTGGTCTGAGAGTAGCATAGTCTCATACCAGCAATTCTGAATCATAGATATCAGACCAGAAGAAATCAAAAAGAAATCTATCCGAGAATATGTTTTATAGGTAGCAGAGAAACATGAATACTCAATCTTACTCGGATAAAGTTGTCTCCAAATCTACACTAAATTAAGATCTTTCATGAATTTTCCAATCGTTTTCCTGGCTTGTTGGTGGGATGTGTCGGAGCTATTTCAACGGTCTACTACAGGATGTATCACACAATTAAAATCTCCTCCGATGATGAACTGGACCCTATAACCCGACACAGCGGCGTGGCTCAGTGGTAGAGCGGTTGCTGCCAATCAGAAGGTTGGTGGTTCGATCCCACCCCTGCAGTCATTGTCAAAGTGTCCTTGGGCAAGACACTGAATCCCAGTTGCCCCCCGGTGCTGCACCATCGGAGTGTGTAATGTGTATGATGAGCAGGTGGCACCTTGAGGCAGCCCCGCCACAGTGTATGAAGGTGTGTGTGAATGGTGAATGTATCCTATAGATGTAAAGCGCTTTGAGCAGTTGTTAAGAATGGAAAGCGCTATATAAATTCGCACATTTACATTTACCCAGTTAAAAAGAAATTGTAAAAAGGCAGGATCATCCCATTGGGGGGTTATAGACATACCAAGTTGACTAATAGGAGTATAGTTCACTAAGTATAAAATCTCCCAGATGGATCCAGATATTTATCTTTTAGATCAAAAGGAACTGATTTAGGATCAATTTATGACCCCTCTTGTCGTAAAACTAGAGGAGAACCTGACCAGGCCACCTAGATTTAATCTTATTCACATCTTTATTTCTACCAAGTGTGTCTCTTATAAGAAAACACCTGTGCTCTTCTTTGTTTAATTCCTACGTGTAAGCTTGACAATTTTGTTTAGACCTCTACATTCCAAGGACACATTATAACTGAGGTATCGAACATAATCAATGTAATTGAAATATCTCAGGCGTGTAAAGTCATCAAACGCAAAATAATCTGGAGTGAGCCCCTTACAAAAACCCCACACATTTCCGAAATGTGATGTTAAAACCTTTAAGACTAGGAACTTGGTTATATAAACGTTTCATCCACGTAGTGGGTAACGTGTAAATCTGCACACATAACATAGCCACACATGAGCTAGCTGGTAGAAATGTTTGGACCATAATAATGTGACGCACATAAACGTGCACCCAGTGCGTGATAAATCAAAAATCTATACAATAATACCAAAAACATATCTCAAGACAATTGTGCCAGTAACGTATTTTTAAACAAAAGGCAACTTACTAAATTATCCGTTGAGTTTTGTAGTTTTTGGCCATACTCGTCAGTGGCTCCATTGTAAGAGGAACGAAAAGAAAAGATTAGTTAAGTACGGAGTCGTCACAGTCTGCGAGCTTATTTCTGAACGTATTCTTCAGCTCAACAACCAATTTAAAAATCCTCCGTTTGTCATTGGCGGTGATGATCAGTGAGTGGGACAGCATGCGCATACCGAACATTCAGTGCACGAAGCTGGGTTTTCACACCGTTGAAGCGCTGTTGCAGTTTACGTGTCTCTGCGGAGAGGTCAGGGAAAAAGGTGACTCGTTGATTCTCGTAGCGTACCTCCGTCATTCCTGGCGCTTCTCAGGGTTGCTTCCGGGCCCGATAGTTTCAGAAACTTCATATCACCTGCAGCGATGTTAGATGGGTTATAGCCCGATCCTGTGTGCTCTCTCTATGATAGAGGACAGGGTAGACCTTCACCTAGTGTATCTCGGAGCCACTTCTCCAGAAAAACCACACAGATCTGGGCCTTCCGATTTTTAGGGTAGCCCAACAGTCTCAAGTTAGAGCACTATACTGCTTCTGTTCTTGCTCTGTATTCTGTCGCAAGGGTCTCCACAGTTTTTTCCAGTATTTTAACTTTGCCTTGAAGAGAAGTACATCATCTTTTTTTGAGAGATTCGCTCCTCCGTCTCATTGATTCTTTGAGAGTGTAACTGTATATCCCTTTTATCATTAATTGCTTTCAGCATGTCGGTAGATGTTTGGCTATGCCCCCTTTAACAACAGAATTTCCTGAGAATGTCACCATTTGTGGGCTCAACGCCGCCAGCGCCTCGGTGTTTCAGGTGTCTCTAGAGTCTCCGATGCCTCCCGTATATTGGCCTCATTGGGAATATCGCGGCGTTTGCTAGCATTAGCCGTGTCCACATTAGCCCTTTGCCTGTGAAGCCGTTTTACACGTTGTTGGCCAGTTAGTGTTTTGGTGGGCATATTGTCCAGTAAAAACGCGGGTCGTGTCAAGAACAAGTAGAATTATGTTATTGGTCCTAGTCAAGGTAGTTTCAGAGATTTAACAGCGAGCTCACGCACATTGCAGCCTACCACTAAGAGTCCATAACCGGTAAGTTCAAAGCGCAGATTTTAAAATAATCCTATAGAAGTTTTTAAGGAAGGAGCAGGTTGGGTCCACACCAGACAGAAGCCACACACAAAATAGACGCAGATGAGACTCCAGGCGCACAACTTGGGCTACGCTTCCTTTGTCTTTAACATCCAGATAATTAAAATAATGTCCAGGATCTCCAGGAAAAACAGATATGTGTGTCTCCATTTCCAAACATCACTGCAGTTAATTGTGGGTGACACTGTCACGGTCCGTCTAAGCGCTGTTTCACTTTCCCTGCATTATTATTATAAACATAATAAAAGACACCCGGGGGCTGTTGCACTAAAGTCGAATGAAGATACAGGATAACTGAAAAGCGCGGCTTGACTTAGTGTGATCCGCTCATCGGTTAGCTTAATCAGTTGCATGTTTGCCGAGCCAGGATGAGAAGGTGAAGCTACGCCAAGCCAGGTGTAGATAGCTGGGATAAGTGCACCTACACGGCTTTCTTAAATAGACTACGGTATCTAGCACAGATTACTGATGCAGAAAAGAAGAAGGCGCATGCGGCATATCACCCACTGAGCAACGGCTTCTAATGGAAAGTAACGAGGAAGTAAAGATATAATATGACAAAAGAAATACAACTGTTGTTATCAGACAGACAGAAAAAGCCCAACAGACCATAGCGGACCAACTGAATGCGCAATGAGTCAAAATATTACTGAGCATGGTAGTCACTCCACATTTTTTTCAAAGTTGTAGATCACACTGTGTTAATTTTAGTTCAATATGCTGTTTTATGTGTTGGTTTTATGCTATCCCAAGCTCCAAGCTGAAAAGTGACAGCACCAAAATCAAATAATAGATTAAGAAGCATTGTGGTGTTCTGTGTGATGAATGTACACCTATACGTACATAGGCCAAGTATTGCAGTGATGTGAGAACTAATTGAGAAGGTTATAAAACCTAAGTAAGCTATAATACTAATACAAAAGATTAGGCTCACATATTAAGAGTAACACAAACTATCCTTATTAGAGAAGGAAAGCAACAAGAAAATTAAATCATAAATGTATTGGTCTCTGACCAGTATATCATTTGTCACTTGGAATACAGCTGCATTGTCCCACAATCTCCGGAGCGTCCTTCATACAACCTGAAGTTGCATAGACCACTGACGCCGCGCTGCTCATCTCTATTTTACAGAGAGTGCACATTGAAGTGATGCACAGGTCTTCCCCAGGCAGCTGGATGGTCTTGCTAAGAACTGCAATGTTAACTATTATCAGAACGGCCCTCACGGCTTTTGAAACTACCATCCACGGGTGAAGGTCCGACTCTCCCAATTGCCACTCCCGCATGTGGGTGCAGTGCACCATTTCAACCATCAAACATCTGCAATAGTTCAAATCAAATCGTGACAACAATAGTGACAACTAATGCATGTTAATAAAAAATAAAGTACAACACATTCAGAAGACAACAGAATAACAGTTAAAACACGTTTATTGGATCAGAGCGGCAGCAGATTACACATGGACTCAGGATTAATCTTACCCGGGTGTTAGCCTGCTCTGGAGCAAAGAATGCTAGCCACAAAGAATCAATCTCCATGGTTACTTGGCTGGGTTTAATTCAACCTGCTTCCGTGCAACCAAGTCAAAACTAAATTCATTCAGGTAAATTGAGTATCTCAGTTAATCCCTTATCCTGGTTTTGTGAACAAAGCCCGCTTGAACTTGGTTGAGACCATGGACTGTTAATATTAAAAGACCAAAAACCATTTAGGTAAGACCAGTGGCAAAGACAAGGTGGGCTGGTTAGTTTTCTCCCCAACGTGATATAATGTAATGCATTGTGGGGGAAAGGAGAATCATTGCCAACAGCTGTAAAATGGTTCCTACTTTTTGTGTTACATTCCGTTTGTGGATATCCACCACCATCAAATACAATGAATAACAGTTAAATGTTTATTACCAACAAGCAAATTGCGCAAATATGTTGGAAAATTAACCCTGCAACATGGGCTTTAAAGTCTTAAGCAGGGTATCATGCTCATTGTCAATTTTGTATTCTGTGGTCTCTGTTTTGGTCTGCATGCACATCGTTCCTCCAATTCGTGATGGGATCTCATCCACAAAGTCTAGTTTAAATTCTCATCCTCTTGTTTAACATGAGTATGTGTCTGTGTCCTGTTCCGTTTGGAGTATGGGGGGTTTACAGGTCTAGCTAAGGGATTGCATTTACGGCACTTTACACACTGTTTCCCCTTTGCTGGGCACCTGTCAACTTCAGTGCTATGTCAATGGCCTTATCTAGCATCAGCTCCGAACAGTGACTAAGCATTTTTTCTGGTGTGGTTTCCCATGGTAGAGGACTCCGAAAGCCCCATTTTCATTATTATTTTGCGGGTGGGTTTGTTGTCTACCTACATACTCTAACATCATGTTGTGACTCTATCTATTCAACGAGTCCAAGTACAGTCAGTACTTTACTTTATAGATTTTAGATATTTTTTCCCTAGATTTTTTAGTTAGCAACTTTTATTATCCGCCAGTCTACAAAACAACATCCGGTTCACGGGTATTTCAAATGGGTCCTGCATCAGCAGTAGCATTTCGATTATAGTCCCTGGAGTGACTGGAATTTACCTTTGACCTTCAAAATGTCTGCCAATGCAACAAAGGCGGACAGTAAAGTTTTTGTTTCATACCTGAGAGTAGGCAAACTGGCGATGAAGCGGCTCATGATGTCCAAAGCCAGCAGGGCCTGATCTCCTGCGTGCATATTTCATCTGTTGGAAGAGACACACTGATTAGATGAAGCAGAGTAAGGCTAAATCTATTTCTCTATCTACCCCTACCCTATGTTTTGTGCGTTTAAAGCAGAGGACCTAGTGCTGTCCCAATACTCATTTTGAGACGAGGGGTAAGGGGTGTATGACCCTTGGAACCATAGACAGTGAATGAAAAAAATCAAGGAGAACTCGAGCTTACTTGAAACCAGGGGTAGCGATATACATTGTGCAACCAGGCAACAATTGCTGCCGCACTCACCAGAGAGACCCATAATGTAAGTATTGTTGGCTGAATAATTGATTTAAAAATCACGACAGTCTTGTTTTGGTCTATACAGTCCTGTGCATATACGTTGCAACTATTCGTTAACTGAACTTTTTTTTTAAATCACTAGCTCATGCTACACTTAACGACTAAACCTTAACATTGATTGCACAACAGTTCTGGATTTCTCTGCCTTGAATGGACTGATACATCGCATACACTGTACATATATTATATTAACTGTCCATGATACAGCGCTACGTGCTTTACATATACCGCCCTGCATCACACAGGAGGACACAGCAGCTGATCCACTTTTGGGCTGAAAACGAGCAGAAGTTTTCTTAAATCATGTGTTCATGTTGTTACCCATCATTATGAAGCATTGGTACACACTTATTGTATCATTGTAATTAATTCCTGTTCATGCACTTGTAATTGTTATGGTTTTTGTAGGGACACTGATGAAATGTGAGAGGGGGGGGGGGGTACTGGCCAACAGGCATCAGACTGGTCTGGAATATGCATAGATTGTAGTTAATTGTTTGTTTGTGGTCTTGTGTCTTTTTTTAGTTTACACATTTGAATGGCTTTTTATGTGTGTGACACTGTAAGTTATGGTTCTAATAGTTGATAATATTCTGTAATATAATATATTTTATGTAAGGTTTTTGCCTGTTATGTTTTAATTTAGGGCAATAAAGACAGATGTGTTAATCAAATTTTTCTGACATCAGTGACATCAAAACGGTGATAACTGAAACAGATATACCACACCATGCGTGTGTATACACATATGTATTGCAAACCAGACCTAGAACGACACAGTAGAACATCTGCCTCTGCACACAAAAGTAAACATAACATACTATTAACAAATTATAAATGCTTGGTTTCAAGGCCCAAGGGGTAGGGGTAGATAGAGAAATGGATTCAGCCTAAAACTCCTAATTCCAACAGTCAGTAATGGCAAACGCATGCAACGGATGATATTCCCACCGAAGAAACTAATACAGTATGATCAAAAATAACAGACTGGGGCAACTCAGTTTAAAAACTATAATAACACAGTCAGGGAGAAAGGAGACTAGTAGGTAGTTGACAGGCAAACAAAAAACTAACATTGTAAAATCAGTAATGCACACAGAAAACTGTCAGGAGGCAGAACTCATACTGTGATTTTTCTCACAAATTCATCTATAGGAAACTAGAAAAACATTCTTAGACATAATTTTATGTGTATGTGGTGTCCATCACCCTGTCTACTCTGTAATAATTTTGATCCATACAGCCTGAAACTCTACAGCAGAGAATAAAGAGATGTATTTAAACTGACTGTAGTTATTAGTCTAAAACATGCTTGGCATTTTTGTGCTGTGGGGTTGGGGACAGACCGAAGGAGAGCACATGGCTGGTATGTGCCTGGCTTTTTATGAAGCAATATCAATTTACCTCTGTTCTTAGTATCTGAGTCGCTGACCTGCCAAGGACATCAGAAATACGTCCATTACAGTCTGTTCCACTAAAAAGGTTTTTGATGAGTTTTGCTGATTCTTCACTGAAGTTCAATTCAATTCAATTTATTTATGTATAAAATTCATAACTAGGTTTTGAGACACTTTACAGATAGAGTTTGGTCTAGACCACACTACATAATTTACAATGACCCAACAGTTCTAGTAGTTCCCTCCAAAGCAAGCACAGTGCGACGTGCGAGGAAAAACTCCTTTTTAAGAAGAAACCTGGGACAGACCCAGGCTCTGGTAGGTGGTGTCTGACAGCTGGTTAGGGTTGAAATGAATAGTACAATACAGTCAAAAAAAGCTATTGGAACAGTGACTAAAAAAAAATAGTAGTTTTAGTAGTTGATGGCATAGAATGGCCTGTGCGGCATTACAAGGCACACAGGATGCAGCAGGCACCGCAGAGCGCAGCAGGATGTAACAGGGCATTGCAGGACGTTTAGCAGGATCATGGTGACAGCTGCAAACACAAATTTGGAGCCACCCTGATCCAAGGAAACTGCTGGGTAGAAAAGTACTAAGGACTCCAGGAGGAAAGAGAGGAAAGGAGCTCATGCGTCAAAGGAAGGAAGTCCCCGCAGTCTAAACTATAACAGCGTAACTAAAGAGACAGGTAAAGAGAGACCAGGTCGGGGTGTACTTCCCGGCCTCCCTCTAGTTTTATTATAGTTATGTTATTGGTAGATGGATCTGCGGACGACGAGAAGCTATAACTATACCTTTATGAAAAAGGAGAGTTTAAGTTACTCTTAATTTGGTGATGTGTCTGCCTCCTGAACCCAGACTGATGCTGATTCTACAGGAGAGATTCTGATAGCTAAAGGCTCTGGCTCCCATTCTATTTTAGAGACTCTAGGAACCACAAGTGACTGAATTCTGGGAGCGCACTGCTCTAGTGGACAATATGGTACATAAGTCTTCAAGATAGATGGTGCTTGACCATTTAGACGCTTGTAGTCGGAAAGGATTTTAAATTCAATCTGGCTTTTACAGGCAAGCCATGCAGAGAAGCTAATACAGGAGAATATGATCTCTTTTCTTAGTTCTTGTCAGAACATCGCTGCAGCTTCTGTATAAATGAAAGTCTTAAGGGACTTATTTGAGCATCCTGACAGTTTTCAGCTTTCTTTTCGAGAAGGATGTTTTTATTTTTTGGCATGTTAGAAGATGAAAAAAAGGCTGTTCTTGAGTTTTTTTAGATGGGTGTTAAAATTGTAGGTCCTCCATGATTAACATTTATGCTTGCTTGAAGTTTAGCTAACTGACTGGTTTTGTCTGGCTTGATTGATAGATATAATTGAGTGTCATCTGCATAACACGAAAGTTAACTGAGTGTTTCCCAATAATATTGCCTAGAGGAACATATAAGGAGAGAATTGGTCCAAGCACTGAGCCTGTGGAACACCATGTTACTTAGTGTTCTTGGAGGATTTATCGTTAGCATTAACACAATTGAGATTGATCAGATAATATGCTACTTAAACCAACTTAATGTGATTTCTTTAATGCCAACTAAATGTAAAGGATGTATGGTCCAATGGTGTTGAATGCAGCACTAAGATCTAGTAAAACAAGTAAAGAGACAAGTCCTTTGTCTGCAGCAGTTAGAGTTTCTTAGTAATGTTTCACCAGTGCGCTCTGGCTATGTGCTCTAACCCTATGCTGAAAGTCCTCAAGTAATTTAATTAAATTAAATGATTAAATCCTGACTGAAAGACCTCCAAGTACACATTGCTATGTGAAAATCACATAACTGAGTAGCAACTACCTTCTCAATGATCTTGGAGAGAAAGGAAGTAGATATATACAGTAGGTCTATAGTTTGCTAGACCTCGGTCGAGAGAGGGTTTTTTCAGGAGAGGTTTTATCACACCTACTTTAATTACCATAACCTGTTAATGGAGACATATTGATCATATAAATTTAAAGAAGTGATTCCATTGGCATTGAATTCGTGCCATGCCTCAATAAACAGAGGACTCATGTAACTTTAGTCCCCACAACTGATATTTTGTAGAGGCTGCAGGCTCACTTATGAAAGACACTTGACTCAACAATCACTTGTCTATTTAAAAAATAAGATGATGATAAAAGGAAAGTTAGCCTCCAAAACTGCAAATTTGTTTTTTTCTATACCAAAAAAGATTGGTGGTGTAACCAGACTATACTCCATCGAATGGAACACCTTGACTGACTTAAATCTTTTAACAACATTAGTCATGTTCATAACTACAAACATCATTAATTTTAAGAATTATAACCTTTTAATTCCGGTTATGTACATAAAGTCACTGTTATTATTTTTGACAATACTCCAAAAAAACATGTATTTTCAGTATAACTAACAGTCTAGGTGGAAATTTCTTTTCTGTTTTTTAGTCTGGGGTAATTAATTCAATGATTAGCTACAACATTGAGTTTTGGTGCATTTTATTTTTGCAGTATTAGATTGAAAGTACAATAACCTGTTACTTCCTATTGACTTGCATCTAAATGCAACTATGCTTTATTTATATTATCTCTTCTGCCCGTCCGCTCTGTGATATTTGTCATTAATTACCGTTATTTCACAACCAACCCATCCACTATTATCAGAATGTTTATTTTTATAACTCTCCGTAGTTAACTGGTTCTGGACGCAGACTATTGCTAACCACGGACGAGCTAGCATGTTGTTTGAATCAAGTGTTAACATGGACATGAATACGCGGCTAATCTCGTTTTGCTCATATTTGGGATATGATGTTTTCATGGCGTACAGATAAATCAGGTATTTTTTCTCTGTAAGGCTCAAGACCGCGTCTGCGCATCCACCTCCTCTCTATGCTTCAGTAAAATTCTGATCTGATCATCATGAGATATAAAAAGTACTCTTTAAACATTAAATATTTTAAGAACAGCAGATTTTGAAGCAGTAAACCGCTTCACTGGGTGGCCATTTTTTGTGCGTGACTTTGAAATAGAATTATGCCAGCGCCACTGGCTAAATATGCATTATTACCTCTGAATACTCTACCAGACGTTCTGCTACCCATTGGTTCAGAACCCTAAATATTGGGTTCACTGTTCACGCCCTGATCACAAGCAATGTGTCAATTAATAATGTACTTCAGAAGTTAAAGATCAAAACACAATGTAGAATGCTGTCACCTCTCATTCATTCTCATATTTCAGTTCATCCAAAATGATGTGCTTCACAAATCAGTGTTTTCAACTCTTTTCCTTCTGGCACCACCCAGCAGTTATTGGAATGAACTACATGCTGTTATCCATATTTAGATGGGGGAAAAGAAACCCCTAGAGATCAAATAGTGATGGTGGACTGGGACTTTCTGTGGTACTACTGAACGTTTGTGTTGCTCCTCTTTCCGAATGTTGGCTTCCAGCCTCTATGTCCTGGCGGCCAACAGATAACACATATTCGAATATAGATTACAAGACTAGAACAACATCTCTCCTAAACTTGTTAAAACTAAATTTTGACCCCGCATTACTGTCTTGAAGTGATCTTTCTTATTCAAGAGAATGACATTCAGTTCTAATTTTTATTAAGATAACCCCTGTATCTTAACGGCAAATACCACTAAAAAATGTATTAATGAAAGAATGACAATTGTACGAGGTCTTTTTGAGTGAATAGTGATAGGGTGCTGACTCATGATATGAGGGGAGTGTTTGTGTGACGCTAATTAACCCAGATTGCAATGTGTGGAGATAAGATAATTCAGAAGATTGTCCCCGGCTTGGTCACAGAAGTGGCTACCACGCGTTTTCTATACAGAAAACATTACTAAAAAAGCCGTCTGAAAGATTATTCTTGTCACAACACAACTTTTGTAAATACACCTTTTAAAACCTGAACTACAACACACCAAAAGCGGGCTTACGGAGAAATCAACAAAGAACTGGAGAAGTACTCATGCACAGAGGAGGCGCTCCCTCCTGATGCCGCAGGCCCGCTCCAGCAAACGCTACACAACCCGTGGCTGTGTGAGTCAGTTACAACAGCACAAACCCTTCTAAGGTAGGAGTTAGATCATCCAGGCTAGTGTAGGTGTCCACGCTATGCAACACGCAGGAAAAAGAGCAGCGTGGGTGTCTTTGTTATCCAGCCCAGGATGCTTAGCATTGTAACACAATTAAACGTTTCATCACAATTATGCAAATGCAATTAATTGTCTAATTAGTTGTAAGCTCCTTTCATTAGAGAAACAATTTTAAATGTGTTGTGTGTATGTGGTGTGTGTGTGTGATCATTACCTATACATGTTTGGACACTCTTCATCTTACATGTAATGGCTTCATGGCTCAAAACACATACAAGACATGAGTGTGAATCCTTCCACAAAAGCATAATCCCATTAATGAAGTCAATCTCATGTATACCGAAACCAGTGAGGACAATATATCATCCAGCAGCAACCCTGCCCCAGCTGCTTCTTCATTGCTGTCAGCATCTGATTTTTAACTCGGCTGTTCCAGAATTTCAGATCAACAAACTTTTCTTTTCTCAGGTTTCCTCAACTAACACACAATAAACACAGCCCAGAGCAAAGCCCTGTGTGTTAATGTTGTCAGTTTTCCAGCCGTAGTGAACACAGCTCTGTTCCGTGCAGCAAACACCCTATCAGAAGGTCGAGGGGGGAGGGCAGACAGACTGGTTTATGTAAAAAAGGAAAAGATGGAGGGAGGCGGGGAAGGGAGAAGAGAGAAGAACCAATAAAGCACAACGCTGAGTGCGTGGCATGCTTGCGAGTGGGTTTGGTTGTGTGTGAAGAATGGACTCGTAATCTAGAAATATGTAAACATTGAAGTGATAAATCAATGCACACTGCAACAACTTAACACAAGCGCCTTAATCGGTTATTTAACCCCAGCAAAATATAAGGTCAAAACATATCTTTAAAACATATTTTAAAGAGTTCCCCCCCCATACTTATTCTACCAATATATAGTGTGAGTTATAAAAAAGTTATAAACTGTGTGATGCAGTCAGGATGGATTAATATGCATATGTCTCTGAAGAAGGCAGGATGGCCATTGTTCCTCACCTCCCTTCCCCCCCTGTTTCTCTGACTGTAAAGTATTGATCTGGTAGTCTGCATTCAACATATGGAAAGGCGCTTCCTGCTATGCAACAGAATTCCAGGCTGTCTCCGTCCCCTGGGGTCTGGTCTAGGCTAAAACAACACATGTTGATTGGAATTATGTGATGTCAGAGGTTTCACATTTACACGACATAACCATTTGCCCTGCAAACCAAAGCGACCCCCAAAGGTGCAGACATCATGGTCAGCAATGATGCACTCAACATGCTGTCATGCAACAAACTGACCAAGAAAGGATTTGAATGCACCATGGGAAAAAGAACAGCCCCCCGTGCAGCGCATAAAAAGTGTGAACTAAGAATTTCAGGACTGCTTCCATGTGACTCCGTCAGGAGGAGCGTGGATCATCCGCTGTCAGCTGCAGGTTATTGTGTTGTTTTGTCTCTGATTGTCTTTGTCTCATCATCTTCATCACGCGTTGCATTAACTTCACCAATTCTCAATTTGACCCCCAGCCTTTTCTCTCAGAGATCCAAACGAATGCGATGTAATTATGAATTACTAACAATGAGCTTAATATTATATATATATATATACGTACATCCTTAATTGTTGCACATCCCTCACTACCGCCCTAATACATTGAGCCTCTTTTTCTTTCTGATGTTAAATGTAACAGTAAACAGTTAAATGTACAAATTGCATCTGTATTTATTTGTTTTCTGTACTTATTGATGTCCAGTATCCCCTAAAGTTCAGACCCTCAAGCCCCCACTTAATTGATTATTGCAATTCCATAGTCGAAATATGAAATCAAAAAACGGTTTGTAATGTACTGTTTTCTTGGACATGGTAAGACGATTCCAGTTCTTTTTCCTGAAAGGTTCCTAGGGTTTAATTTTTTATTCTGTGATGGAATTGTGCCTCTGGGTATATAAAATGTCAAAGAAAAGCATTTTGAGATTATTTTTCGATGGTGCTCCTCAGGTCCAGGGAAAGAGGGTTCCTATTGGTTCTCAGGAAGAAGGCGTAGCACGAGAAGACAATCAGAGGATGTCAATGATAGGATCCGCTGATAACAGGCACTCTTCACACACCATAGAGTTTAACTAACATGTAAATGAATGTCAATATCCTTCTGTGGTGTAAGAATGTGTGCACTTATGGTGTGTGAATGTGATTTGTTCAGTAATCTTAGCCGTGTGGTT
>NW_022605600.1:284739-284875 GCF_008692095.1 Etheostoma spectabile | reverse complement strand
AACCGAAATGGAAGTGGAGATGAATAATAATTGGGAAACTTAATTGATAAGATAATTGGGGCGTGGTCTGAGAGTAGCATAGTCTCATACCAGCAATTCTGAATCATAGATATCAGACCAGAAGAAATCAAAAAGA
>NW_022605600.1:284461-284716 GCF_008692095.1 Etheostoma spectabile | reverse complement strand
TAGGTAGCAGAGAAACATGAATACTCAATCTTACTCGGATAAAGTTGTCTCCAAATCTACACTAAATTAAGATCTTTCATGAATTTTCCAATCGTTTTCCTGGCTTGTTGGTGGGATGTGTCGGAGCTATTTCAACGGTCTACTACAGGATGTATCACACAATTAAAATCTCCTCCGATGATGAACTGGACCCTATAACCCGACACAGCGGCTGTGGCTCAGTGGTAGAGCGGTTGCCTGCCAATCAGAAGGTTG
>NW_022605600.1:283863-284451 GCF_008692095.1 Etheostoma spectabile | reverse complement strand
CCCCACCCCTGCAGTCATTGTCAAAGTGTCCTTGGGCAAGACACTGAATCCCAGTTGCCCCCGGTGCTGCACATCGGAGTGTGAATGTGTATCTGATGAGCAGGTGGCACCTTGTACGGCAGCCCCGGCCACAGTGTATGAATGTGTGTGAATGGTGAATGTATCCTATAGATGTAAAAGCGCTTTGAGCAGTTGTTAAGACTGGAAAAGCGCTATATAAATTCAGCACATTTACATTTACACAGTTAAAAAGAAATGTTGATAAAAGGCAGGATCATCCCCATTGGGGGCGTATAGACATACCAAGTTGACTAATGTAGAGATTATAGTTCCACTAAGTATAATAAATCTCCCAGATGGATCCAGATATTTATCTTTTAGATCAAAAGGAACTGATTTATGGATCAATATTATGACCCCTCTTGTCGTAAAACTAGAGGAGAATACCTGACCAGGCCACCTAGATTTAATCTTATTCACATCTTTATCTACCAAGTGTGTCTCTTATAAGAAAAACACTGTGCTCTTCATTTGTTTAATTCCTACGTGTTTAAGCTTGACAATTTTGTTTAGACCTCTTACATTCCA
>NW_022605600.1:283249-283853 GCF_008692095.1 Etheostoma spectabile | reverse complement strand
TTTATAACTGAGGTATCGAACATAAATCATGTAATTGAAAATATCTCAGGCCGTGTAAAGTCATCAAACGCAAAAATAATCTGGAGTGAGCCCCTTACTACAAAACCCCACACATTTCCCCGAAATGTGATGTTAAACCCTTTAAGACTAGGAACTTGGGTTATATAAAACGTTTCATCCACGTAGTGGGTAACGTGTAAATCTGCACACATAACATAGCCACACATGAGCTAGCTGTAGTAGAAATGTTTGGACCATAATAAAATGTGACGCACATAAACGTGCACCCAGTGCGTGATAAATCAAAAATCTATATCAATAATACAAAAAACATATCTCAAGACAATTGTGCCAGTAACGTATTTTAACAAAAAAGGCAACTTACTAAATTATCCGTTGAGTTTTGTAGTTTTTGGCCATACTCGTCAGTGGCTCCATTGTAAGAGGAACGAAAAGAAAAAGATTTAAGTTACGGAGTCGTCACAAGTCTGCGAGCTTATTTCCTGAACGTATTCTTCAGCCTCAACAACCAATTTAAAAATCCTCCGTTTGTCATTGTGCGTGATGATCAGGTGAGCTGGGTACAGCATGCCATACCGAACAT
>NW_022605600.1:283135-283226 GCF_008692095.1 Etheostoma spectabile | reverse complement strand
ACACCGTTGAAGCGCTGTTGCAGTTTACGTGTCTCTGCGGAGAGGTCAGGGAAAAAGGTGACTCGTTGATTCTCGTAGCGTACCTCCGTCA
>NW_022605600.1:282981-283125 GCF_008692095.1 Etheostoma spectabile | reverse complement strand
CCTGGCGCTTCTCAGGGTTGCTTCCCGGTCCCGATAGTTCAGAAACTTCATTATCACCTGCAGCGATGTAGATTTAGGGTTAATAGGCCCGATCCTGTGTGCTCTCTCTATGATAGAGGACAGGGTAAGACCTTCACCTAGTGT
>NW_022605600.1:278547-282971 GCF_008692095.1 Etheostoma spectabile | reverse complement strand
CCACTTCTCCAGAAAACCACACAGATCTGGGCCTTCCGATTTTTAGGGTAGCCCAACCAGTCTCAAGTTAGAGCATCTGCTTCTGTCTTCTTGCTCTGTAATTCTGTCGCCAAGGGTCTCCACAGTTTTTTCCAGTATTTTAACTTTGCCTTGAAGAGAAGTTACATCATCTTCTTTTTGAGAGATTCGCTCCTCCGTCTCATTGATTCTTTGAGAGTGTAACTGTATATCCCCTTTTATATCATTAATTGCTTTCAGCATGTCGGTAGATTGTTTGGCTATGTCCCCCTTTAACAACAGAATTTCCTTGAGAATGTCACCATTTGTCGGGCTCAACGCCGCCAGCGCCTCCGGTGTTTCAGGTGTCTCTAGAGTCTCCGATGCCTCCCGTATATTGGCCTCATTGGGAATATCCAGCGGCGTTTTGCTAGCATTAGCCGTGTCCACATTAGCCCCTTTGCCTTGTGAAGCCGTTTTACCCGGTTGTTGGCCAGTTTTAGTGTTTTTTGGTGGCATATTGTCCAGTAAAAGCGCGTGTGTCAAGAACAAGTAGAATTATGTTTATTGGTCCTAGTCAAGGATAGTTTCAAGAGATTTAACAGCGAGCCTCACGCACATGCAGCCTACCACTAAGACGCCATAACCGGAAGTTCAAAGCGCAGAATTTTAAAATAAATCCATATAGAAGTTTTTAAGGAAGGAGCAGGTTGGGTCACACACAGACAGACGCACACACACAAATAGCCGCAGATGTAGCTCCAGGTCGCACACACTTGGGCTACGCTTCCTTTGTCTTTAACATCCAGATAAATTAAAATAATGTCCAGGATCTCCAGGAAAAAACATGATATGTGTGTCTCCATTTCAAACATCACTGCAGGTTAATTGTGGGTGACACTGTCACGGTCCGTCTAAGCTGTGTTTCACTTTCCCTGCATTATTATTATAAACATAATAAAAGACACCCGGGGGCTGTTGCACTAAAGTCGAATGAAGATATCCAGGATAACTGAAAAAGCGCGGCTTGACTTAGTGTGATCCGCTCATCGGTTAGCTTAATCAGTTGCATGTTTGCCGAGCCAGGATGAGAAGGTGAAGCTACGCCAAGCCAGGTGTAGATAGCTGGGATAAGTGCACATACACGGCTTTCTTAAATAGACTACGGTATCTAGCACAGATTTACTGATGCAGAAATGAAGAAGGCGCATGCGGCATATCACCCACTGAGCAACGGCTTCTAATGGAAAGTAACGAGGAAGTAAAGCATATAATATGCAAAAATAGAAATACAACTGTTGTTATCAGACAGACAGAAAAAGCCCAACAGACCATAGCGGACCAACTGAATGCGCAATGAGTTCAAAATATCTACTTAGCATGGTAGTCACTCCACATTTTTTCAAAGTTGTAGGCTACACTGTGTTTTAATTTTAAGTTCAATATGCTTGTTTTATGTGTTGGTTTTATTGCTATCCCAAGCTCCAAGCTGAAAAAGTGACAGCACCAAAATCAAATAAATAGATTAAGAAGCATTGTGGTGTTTCCTGTGTGATGAATGTACACTATATACGTACATAGGCCAAGTTATTGCAGTGATGTGAGACTAATTGAGAAGGTTATAAAACCTAAGTAAGCTATAATACCTAATACAAAAAGATTAGGCCTACATATTAAGGAGTAACACAAACTATCCTTTATTAGAGAAGGACAAGCAACAAGAAAATTAAATCATAAATGTATTGGTCTCTGACCAGTCTATCATTAATGTCATCTTGGAATACAGCTGCATTGTCCCACTTAATCTCCGGAGCGTCCTTCATAAACCTGAAGTTGCATAGACCACTGACGCCGCGCTGCTCATCTCTATTTTTACAGAGAGTGCACATTGAAGTGATGCACAGGTCTTCCCCAGGCAGCTGGATGGTCTTGCTAAGAACTTGCAATGTATAACTATTATCAGACCGGCCCTCACGGCTTTGAAACATTACCATCCCACCGGGTGAAGTCCCGACTCTCCCAATTGCCACTCCGCATATGGGTGCCAGTGCAACCATTTCTAACCATCTAAACATCTGCAATAGTTCAAATCAAAATCGTGACAACAATAGTGACAACTAATGCATGTTAATAAAAAATAAAGTACAACACATTCAGAAGACAACAGAATAACAGTTAAAACACGTTTATTTGGATCAGAGCGGCAGCAGATTTAACACATGAGACTCCAGGATTAATCTTACCCTGGGTGTTAGCCTGCTCTGGAGCAAAGAATGCTAGCCACAAAGAATCAATCTCCATGGTTACTTGGCTGGGTTTAATTCAACCTGCTTCCGTGCAACCAAGTCAAAACTAAATTCATTCAGGATAACTTGAGTATCTCAGCTTAATCCCTTATCCTGGTTTTGTGCAACAGCCCGCTTGAACTTGGTTGAGACCATGGACTGTTAATATTAAAAGACCAAAAACCATTTTAGGTAAGACCAGTGGCAAAGACAAGGTGGGCTGGTATGTTTTCTCCCCAACGTGATATAATGTAATGCATTGTGGGGGAAAGGAGAATCATTGCCAACAGCTGTAAAATGGTTCCTACTTTTTGTGTTACATTCCGTTTTGTGATATCCACCACCATCAAATACAATGAATAACAGTTAAAATGTTTATTACCAACAAGCAAATTGCGCAAATATGTTGGAAAATTAACCCTGCAACATGGGCTTTAAAGTCTTAAGCAGGTATCATGCTCATTTGTCAATTTTGTATTCTGTGGTCTCTGTTTTGTGTCTGCATGCACATCTGTTTCCTCCAATTCTGATGGGATCTCATCCACAAAGTCTGAGTTTAAATTCTCATCCTCTTGTTTAACAGTGAGTATGTGTCTGTGTCCTGTTCCGTTTGGAGTATGGGCGGGTTTACAGGCTCTAGCTAAGGGATTGCATTTACGGCACTTTACACACTGTTTCCCCTTTGCTGGGCACCTGTTCAACTTCAAGTGCTATGTCAATGGCCTTATCTAGCATCAGCTCCGAACAGTGACTAAGCATTTTTTCTGGTGTGGTTTCCCATGGTAGAGACTCCGAAAGCCCCCATTTTCATATTATTATTTTGCGGGTGGGTTTGTTGTCTACCTACATACTCTAACATCATGTTGTGACTCTATCTATTCAACGAGTCCAAGTACAGTCAGTACTTTACTTTATAGATTTTTAGATATTTTTTCCCTAGATTTTTAGTTAGCTAACTTTTATTATCCGCCAGTCTACAAAACAACATCCGGGTTCAGGGTATTTCAAAATTAGGGTCCTGCATGCAGCAGTAGCATTTAAGATTATAGTCACCTGGAGTGACCTGGAATTTAACCTTTGACCTTCAAAATGTCTGCCAATGCAACACAGGCCGGACAGTAAAGTTTTGTTTCATACCTGAGAGTAAGGCAAACTGGCGATGAAGCTGCTCTATGATGTCCAAAGCCAGCAGGGGCCTGATCTCCTGCTGCATTATTTCATCTGTTGGAAGAGACACACTGATTAGATGAAGCAGAGTAAGGCTAAATCTCATTTCTCTATCTTACCCCTACCCCTATGTTTTGTGCGTTAAAGCGAGACCTAGTGCTGTCCCAATACTCATTTTGAACGAGGGGTAAGGGGTGTATGACCCTTGGAACCATAGACAGTGAATGAAAGAAATCAAGGGAGAACTCGAGCTTACTTGAAACCGAGGGGTAGCGATATACATTGTGCAACAGGCAACAATTGCTGCCGCATCAACCAGAGAGACCCATAAATGTAAGTATTTTTGGCTTGAATAATTGATTTAAAAATCACGGCAGTCTTGTTTTGTGGTCTATACAGTCCTGTGCATATATACTTGCAACTATGTTCTTAACTGAAACTTTTTTTTAAATCACTAGCTTGCTATGCTAACGTTAACAGCTAACCTTAACATTGATTTGCACAACAGTTCTGGATTTCTCTGCCTTGAATGGACTGTATACATCGCATACACTGTATACATATATTAATATTAACTGTCCATGATACAGCGCTAAGTGCTTTACATATACCGCCCTGCATCACACAGGAGGACACAGCAGCTGATCCACTTTTGGGCTGAAAACGAGCAGAAGTTTCTTAAATCATGTGTTCATGTTGTACCCATTCATTATAGCATTGGTACTACATTATTGTAATCATTTGTAATTAATTCCTGTTCATGCACTTGTATATTGTTATGGTTTTTGATACGGGACACTGATGAAATGTGAGAGGGGGGGGGGGGTTACTGGCCAACAGGCATCAGACTGGTCTGGAATATCAGAATAGCTGTAGTTAATTTGTTTGTTTGTGGTCTTGTGTCTTTTTTTAGTTTTACACATTTGAATGGCTTTTTATGTGTGTGACATGTAAGTTATGGTTCTAATAGTTGAT
>NW_022605600.1:278413-278537 GCF_008692095.1 Etheostoma spectabile | reverse complement strand
TCTGTAATATAATATATTTTATGTAAGGTTTTTGCCTGTTATGTTTAATTTATTGGGCAATAAAGACAGATGTGTTAATAAAATGTTTTTCTGAACATCAGTGACATTCAAAACGGTGATAACT
>NW_022605600.1:276571-278403 GCF_008692095.1 Etheostoma spectabile | reverse complement strand
AGATATACAACACACCATGCAGTGTGTATACACATATGTATTGCAAACAGACCTAAGAACTACACAGTTAAGAACATCTGCCTCTGCACCACAAAAGTAAACATAAAATAACTATAAAATATATAAATGCTTGGTTTCAAGGCCCAAGGGGTAGGGGTAAGATAGAGAAATGGGATTCAGCCTAAAACATCCATGAATTCCAGACAGTCAGTAATGGCAAACGCATGCAACGGGAGTGATATTCCCACCGAAGAAACTAATACAGTATGATCAAAAAATAAAGCAGCTGGGGCAAACTCAGTTTAAAAACTATTAATAACACAGTCAGGGAGAAAGGAGACTAGTAGGCTAGTTGACAGGCAAACATAAACTAACATTGTAAAAATCAGTAATGCACACAAGAAAACTGTCAAGGAGGCAGAACTCATACTGTTGATTTTTCTACAAATTCATCTATAGGAAACTAGAACAAACATTCTTAGACATAATTTTATGTGTATGTGTGTGTCCATTCACCCTGTCCTACTCTGTAATAATTTTGATCCATACAGCCTGAAACTCTAAAGGCAGAGAATAAAGAGATGTATTTAAACTGACTGTAATTTATTGCTCTAAAACATGCTTGGCTATTTTTTGTGCTGGTGGGGTTGGGGACAGACCGAAGGAGAGCACAATGGCTGGTAGTGTGCCTGGCTTTTTATGAAGGCAATATCAATTTACCTCTGTTCTTAGTATCTGAGTCTGCTGACCTGCCAAGGACATCAGAAATACAGCTTCCATTACAGTCTGTTCCACTAAAAAAGGTTTTTGATAGAGTTTTGCTGATTCATTCACTGAAGTTCAATTCAATTCAATTTTATTTATAGTATAAATTCATAACTAGGTTTGAGACACTTTACAGATAGAGTTGGTCTAGACCACACTACATAATTTACAATGACCCAACAGTTCTAGTAGTTCCCTCCAAAGCAAGCAACAGTGCGACAGTGGCGAGGAAAAACTCCTTTTTAAGAAGAAACCTGGGACAGACCCAGGCTCTTGGTAGGTGGTGTCTGACAGCTGGTTAGGGTTGAAATGAATAGTAGCAATAACAGTCACAAAAAAGCATATTGGAACAGTGACTAAAAAAAAAATAGTAGTTTGTAGTAGTTGATGGCATAGAAGGGCACTGTGCGGCATTACAAGGCACACCAGGATGCAGCAGGGCACCGCAGAGCGCAGCAGGATGTAACAGGGCATTGCAGGACGTTTAGCAGGATCATGGTGACAGCTGCAAACACAAATTTGGAGCCACCCTGATCCAAGGAAACATGCTGGGTAGAAAAGTACATAAGGACTCCAGGGAGGAGAAAGAGGAGAAAGGAGCTCAATGCGTCAAAAGGAAGGAAGTCCCCCGGCAGTCTAAAACTATAACAGCGTAACTAAGAGAGACAGGGTAAAGAGAGGAGCCAGGTCGGGGTGTACTTCCCGGCCTCCCTCTAGTTTTATTATATTATTGATTATATGGTAGATGGATCTGACGACTGACGAGAAGCTATAACTATAAGCTTTATGAAAAAGGAGAGTTTTAAGTTTACTCTTAAATTTGGTGATGGTGTCTGCCTCCTGAACCCAGACTGGATGCTGATTCTACAGGAGAGGATTCTGATAGCTAAAGGCTCTGGCTCCCATTCTACTTTTAGAGACTCTAGGAACCACAAGTGACTGAATTCTGGGAGCGCACTGCTCTAGTGGGACAATATGGTACTATAAGCTCTTCAAGATAAGATGGTGCTTGACCATTTAGAGCTTTGTAGGTCAGGAAAAGGATTTTAAATTCAATCCTGGATTTT
>NW_022605600.1:276367-276561 GCF_008692095.1 Etheostoma spectabile | reverse complement strand
GCCAATGCAGAGAAGCTAATACAGGAGAAATATGATCTCTTTTTCTTAGTTCTTGTCAGAACATGCGCTGCAGCATTCTGTATAAACTGGAAAGTCTTAAGGGACTTATTTGAGCATCCTGACAGTTTTTCAGCATTTCTTTTCGAGACAGGATGTTTTTATTTTTTGGCAATGTTACGAAGATGAAAAAAGGC
>NW_022605600.1:264214-276357 GCF_008692095.1 Etheostoma spectabile | reverse complement strand
TGAGGTTTGTTTTAGATGGGTGTTAAAATTGTAGGTCCTCCATGATTTATACAATTTATGCTTGCTTGAAGTTTAGCTAACTGACTGGTTTTGTCTGGCTTGATTGATAGATATAATTGAGTGTCATCTGCATAACAACGAAAGTTAACTGAGTGTTTCCCAATAATATTGCCTAGAGGAAACATATATAAGGAGAATGAATTGGTCCAAGCACTGAGCCTTGTGGAACACCATGGTTAACTTTAGTGTTCTTGGAGGATTTATCGTTAGCATTAACAAATTGAGATTGATCAGATAAATATGACTTAAACCAACTTAATGTGATTTCTTTAATGCCAACTAAATGTAACAGGATGGTATGGTCAATGGTGTTGAATGCAGCACTAAGATCTAGTAAAACAAGTACAGAGACAAGTCCTTTGTCTGCAGCAGTTAGAATGTCATTAGTAATTTTCACCAGTGCCGTCTCTGTGCTATGATGCTTTCTAAATCCTGACTGAAAGTCCTCAAGTAATTTAAATTAAATTAAATGAATTAAATCCTGACTGAAAGACCTCAAGTACACTATTGCTATGTAGAAAATCACATAACTGATTAGCAACTACCTTCTCAATGATCTTGGAGAGAAAGGGAAGGTTAGATATATACAGTAGGTCTATAGTTTGCTAAGACCTCCGGGTCGAGAGAGGGTTTTTTCAGGAGAGGTTTTATCACACCTACTTTAAATTACCATAACCTGTTAATGGAGACATATTGATCATATAAATTTAAAGAAGTGATTCCATTGGCATTGAATTCAGTGCCATGCCTCAATATAACAGAGGACTCCTATGTTAACTTTAGTCCCTCCCACAACTGATAATTTTGTAGAGTGCTGCAGGCTCACTTATGAAAGACACTTGACTCAACAATCACTTGCTATTTAAAAAATAAGATGATGAATAAAAGGAAGTTAGCCTCCAAAACCTGCAAATTTGTTTTTTTCTCTATACCAAAAAAGATTGGTGGTGTAGCCAGACTATACTCCATCGAATTGGCAACACCTTGACTGACTTAAATCTTTTAAACAACATTAGTCATGTTCATAACTACAAAACATCATTAATTTTAAGAATTATAACCTTTTAATTCCGGTTTATGTACATAAAGTCACTGTTATTATTTTTGACAATACTCAAAAAAACATGTATTTTCAGTATACTAACAGCTAGGTGGAAATTTCTTTTCTGTTTTTCTTAGTCTGGGGTAATTAATCAATGATTAGCTACAACATTGAGTTTTGGTGCATTTTTATTTTTTGCAGTATTAGATTAAAGTACAATAACCTGTTTACTTCCTATTGACTTGCATCTAAAATGCCAACTATTGCTTTATTTTATATTATCTCTTCTGCCCGTCCGCTCTGTGATAATTTTGTCATTAATTACACGTTATTTCACCAACAACCCATCCACTATTAATCAGAATGTTTATTTTTATAACTCTATCCGTAGTTAAACTGGTTGCTGGACGCAGACTATTGCTAAACCCACGGACGGAGCTAGCATGTTGTTTGAATCATATGTGTTAACATGGACATGAATAACGCGGCTAATCTCGTTTTGCTCATATTTGGGATATGATGTTTTCATGGCGTACAGATAAATCATGGTATTTTTTTCTCTGTACAGGCTCACAGACCGCTGTCTGCGCATCCACCTCTCTCTATGCTTCAGTAAAATTCATGATCTGATCATCATGATATAGTAAAAGTACTCTTATAAACATTAAATATTTTAAGAACAGCAGATTTCTGAAGCAGTAAACCGCTTCACTGGGTGGACATTTTTTGTGCGTACTTTGAAATAGAATTCTGCCAGCGCCACTGGCTAAAATATGCATTATTACCTCTGAATACCTCTACCAGACGTTCTGCTACCCCATTGGTTCAGAACCCTAAATATTTGGGTTCACTGTTCACCCCTGATTCACAAGCAATGTGTCAATTAATTAATGTACTTACAGAGTTAAAGATCAAACTACAAATGTAGAATGTCTGTCACCTCTCATTTCATTCTCATATTTCAGTTCATCAAAATGGATGTGCTTCCACAAATCAGTGTTTTCAACTCTATGTTCCTTCTGGCACCACCCAGCAGTTATTGGAATGAACTACATGCTGTTATCATATTTAGATGGGGGGAAAAGAAACCCCCTAGAGATCAAAATGTGATGGTGGACTGGGACTTTCTGTGGTACTACTGAACGTTTGTGTTGCGTCCTCTTTCCGAAATGTTGGCTTCCATTGCCTCTATGTCCTGGCGTCCAACAGAATAAAACATATTCGAATATAGATTACAAGATCTAGAACAACATCTCTCCTAAACTTTGTAAAACTAAATTTGACTCCCTCATTACTGTCTTGAAGTGATCTTTATTATCAAGAGAATGACAATTCAGTTCTAATTTTTATTAAGAATACCCCTGTATTCTTAACGGCAAATACCACTAAAAAATGTATTAATGAAAGAATGACAATTGTTACGAGGTCTTTTGAGTAGATAGTTGATAGGGTGCTGACATCATGATATGAGGGGGAGTGTTTGTGTGACGCTAATTAACCCAGATTGCAAGTGTGTGGAGATAAGATTAATTCAGAAGATTGGTCCCGGCTGGTCACAGAAGTGGCATACCACGCGTTTTCTATACAGAAAACATTACTGAACAAAAAGCCGCTGAAAGATTATTCTTTGTCTACAACACAACTTTTGTAAATACACCTTTTAAAACCTGAACTACAACACACCAAGAAGCGGGCTTACGGAGAAATCAACAAGAGAAGCTGGAGAAGCTACTCATAGCACAAGAGGAGGCCGTCCCTCCTGATGCCAGCAGGCCCGGCTCCAGAACGCTACACAACACGGTGGCTGTGTGAGTCAGTTTACAACAGCACAAACCCCTTCTAAGGTAGGAAAGTATAGATTCATCCAGGCTAGTGTAGGTGTCACGCTTAATGCAACACGCAGGGAAAAAGAGCAGCTGGGTGTCTTTGTTATCCAAGCCCAGGATAGCTTAGCATTGTAACACAATTAAACGTTTCATCACAATTATGCAAATGACAATTAATTGTCTAATTATTTAGTAAAGCTCCTTTCAATTTAGAGAAACAATTTTTAAATGTGTGTGTGTATGTGTGTGTGTGTGTGATCATTACCTATAACATGTTTGACACTCTTCATCTTACATGTAATGGCTTCATGGCTCAAAACACATACAATAGACATGAGTGTGAATCCTTCCACAAAAAGCTATAATCCCATTAAATGAAAGTAATCTCATAGTATCCGAAACCAGTGAGGACAATATATCATCCAGCAGCAACCCTGCCCCCAGCTGCTTCTTCATTGCTGTCAGCATTCTGATTTTTAACTCAGGCTGTTCCAGAATTTCAGATCAACAAACTTTTCTTTTCTCAGGTTTTCCTCAGACATACACACAAATAAACACAGCCAGAGCAAAGCCCTGTGTGTTAATGTTGTCAGTTTTTCCAGCCGTAGTGAAACAGCTCTGTTCCGTGCAGCAAACACCCTATCAGAAGTCGGAGGGGGGAGGGCAGACAGACTGTGGTTTATGTAAAAAAGGAAAAGAGATGGAGGGAGGGAGGGGGAAGGGGAAAGAGAGAAGAACCAAATAAAGCACAGCTGAGTGCGTGCATGCTTGCGAGTGGGTTTTGTTGTTGTTGTTGAAGAAATTGGACTCTGTAATCTAGAAAATATGTAAACATTGAAGTGATAAATTCAATGCACACTGCAACAACTTTAACACAGCGCATTAATCGGTTATTTAACCCCAGCAAAATATAAGGTCAAAAACTAATCTTTAAAACATATTTTAAAGAGTTCCCCCCCATTACTTAGTTCTACCAATATATAGTGTTGAGTTATAAAAAGTTATAAACTGTGTGATGCAGTCAGGATGGGATTAATATTCCCTTTTCTCTGAAGAAGGCAGGATGGCCTTTGTTCCTCACCTCCCTTCCCCCCCTGTTTCTCTGACTGTAAGTATGATCGGGTCAGTCTGGCATTCAACATATGGAAAGGCGCTTCCTGCTATGCAACAGAAGTCTCCAGTCTGTCTCCTGTCCCCTGGGTTCTGGTCTAGGCTAAAACAACACAATGTTGATTGATATGTTGTGTCAGAGTTTCACATTTACACGCCATAACCTTTTTGCCCTGCAACCAAAGCGACCCCCAAGGTGCAGACCATCATTGGTCAGCAATGATGCCTCAACATGCTGTCATGACAACACTGACCAATGAGAAAGGATTTGAATGCACCATGGGAAAAGAACAGCCCCCGGTGCAGCGCATAAAGTGTGAACTAAGAAGTTTCAGGACTGCTCCATGTGACTCTTCAGGAGGACGTGGATCAGTCCGCTGTCAGCTGCAGTGTTTGTGTTTGTTTTGTCTCTGATTGTCTTTGTCTCATCATCTTCATCACTGCTGTTGCATTAAACCTTCACCAATTCTCAATTTGACCCCCAGCCTCCTTTCTCTCAGAGATCCAAACGAATGCGATGTAAGTTATGAATTACTAACAATAGCCTATATATATATATATATATATATACGTACATATCCTTAATTGTTGCACATCCCTCAACATACCGCACTAATACATTGAGCCTCTTTTTCTTTCTGAATGTTAAATGTAACAGTTAAACAGTTAAATGTACAAATTTGCATCTGTATTTATTGTTTCTGTACTTATTGATGTCCAGTAATCCCCTAAAGTTCAGACCCTCAAGCCCCCACTTAATTGATTATTGGCAATTCCATAGTCAGAAATATGAAATCAAAAAACGGTTGTAATGTACTGTTTTCCTTGGACATGGTAAACGAGATTCCAGCTCTTTTTCCTGAAAGGTTCCTAGGGTTTAATTTTTTTATTCATGTGATGGAATTGTGCCTCTGGGTATATAAAATGTCAAAGAAAAAGCATTTTGAGCTTATTTTTCGATGGTTGCTCCTCAAGGTCCAGGGGAAAGAGGGTTTCCTATTGGTTCTCAGGAAGAAGGCGTCAGCACGAGAAGACAATCAGAGGATGTCTAATGATAGGATCCGCTGATAACAAGGCACTCTTTCACACACACACTAGAGTTAACTACAAATGTAAATGAATGTCAATATCCTTCTGTGGTGTAAGAATGTGTGCACTTATGTGTGTGTAATTGTATTTGTTCCAGTAAATCTTAGCATGTTTGGTTTGTTTGGAGAACACATACATAAAAACAACCCAGTTCAACAAGTTATGCTAAAACTAAAAGCACTGCACTAAAGACGGAGTAACTGTTACATTACTGAATTCCCTCCATTGAGTACATAGCATTTGAAATTACATATTTTAAATAGTGAAATACATGGTGCGATTAACTCGTAGACTTGTAGATTTCCTCAGTCCTGGTCTCTAATTAGTCATAAAAAATTTGGGACAGATTGGACAATGTACAAATAATTCAATTCAATTTTATTTATAGTATCAAATCACAACAAGAGTTATCTCAAGACACTTTACAGATAGAGCAGGTCTAGACCACACTCCAGAATCCACAAGGACCCAACAGTTCCAGTAGTTTCCTCCAGTGCAAGCAACAGTGCGACAGTGGCGAGGAAAAACTTCCTTTTAGGCAGAAACCTCGGTCAGACCCAGGCTCTTGGGAGGCGGTGTCTGACGACCGGTTGGGATTAGAATGAAGAGTTTGTTTGTAGTAGTTCTTTGTAGCATAGCAAGGCACTGTGGGCGTTACAAGGCACAGCAGGACGTAGCTGGGCACCGCAGAGCGTAGCAGGATGTAACATGGCATCGCAAATAACTACCTGTCTTGCTACGTTATATGGAAATTTGACACCTAGCCACGGCCACACTGTTGGACACAAGTGCAAAAGCTTCGCAATTTAGCTTGTGAAGGTCTAGAGGTTTTACTGACCAATTTTAAGTCGATCGGTTTAAATACGTAGGAGAATAATGTTAAAGTAGTCTGTAAATGGTCAAATTCATCCACAATTTGCACATTCATTTTAATAAAGGCGACGCCCTGTTGGTTTTAGGGTAAGGTTCTAAGAGGCTTTTTTTGCAAGTTAGACATGATACATATGCAAACATTTGTAGGGTGCACTATTGAGCCAATTTACCGTAATTAAGCCTGAGATCCATGTAGATCACTTCAGGCCTGGATTAACATCACTTATGAAAGATTTGGGGCAAATCAGACGTATGATGTATGTTCAAGTTACAACAACTTTCTGTTTCTGAGTCATGTGATTGGCTGGACAAAGATGGCAGTTTAGATAGTAGCTCCCGGCCTGACTTTGCCAAATAGTAGTGTTTTATGGTTCCAACTGTGATATTTTACAACTGTGTGTTCTTCAGAATTGCTTAACGTGGAATGGCAGGCAGAAGCAATCCACAGCGCGGCGCCATTGACGCCATTGCAGAGGTTCTGCTTGAGAAGCAGAAGGGATAGTTGTCTATATAAAGGACCAGACCACGCTGCAAAACTTCGCGGGGTCACAAAAAAGTAAGTGAATTACCTTACAGTTTAATTATGTTGTGGTTGTAATAGAAGGGTTTATGATTTAACATTAAGTTCTTTTCCCAGAAAGAACTTAAGTTTGGAGTGAGTCAGAATCTTGTGAGGGACTGGCGAAAAGGTTACTTTGACTGAAATGAAGAACACAAAAGGAAGCTAGCCATTGGGCTAAAAGCAAGATGGCAGAGCTGGAGCAACTGTCCACAGAGATGGGTGCTTACGGTATTTACTTATCCACACCCTGGTAGTTGTTGTGTGTGTTATTGTATAGTTGAATAACTGTTAATGTGTTATAGTTAACATAGTGAGCACCTACCATATTCAGCTTGTTGTTCTGTGTGCTATCGTGTAGCTAGTTGAATAACTGTTAATGTGTTAACGTTAACGGACATGTACCATATTCAACTTGTTGTTCTGTGTGCTATTTTCTATTTCCGAACGTTCAATGCAACCAAAAACTAACGTTCTCAGAACGTTAAGGAAACTTTCTGATGAACCAAAACATAACCAAACCTAACCTTCAGGGATCGTTCCAAGAACGTTCTGGGAACCAAAAATTGTTAGCTGGCCGGCTGCATGGAGTTCCCCGGCCAGTCACGGGCGGTAAAATTAGTTTTTCCCTAGATTACAGCAATTTTACAGTCAAGCGTTGCCAAGCCTGCCACTGAGTCATGGATTCAGTGCAGGACAGAGGTTTGGATTTTTTCCTGATTCACCCTGCTGAAAATCATCCACCCTTTATGTTCCAAATGTTTTCCTGTTGTTTCAAGGTAATACTTTATGATACAAATTACATGCGTAATCTTGTCACTTCTTACCTGGAAACACGTCTGGTATTTTCTGGTTAACAACCATGACTCAGTGGTGCAAAATGCAAAACTGCGTGTTTCTTTTAATTACATGATAATATTAGAATAACAGTGGTGTAGAGATTACCAGGAAATGCTTCTGGTAGTTTCTATGTAACAACCATGAATCGATGGTGCAAATGCAAAACTGTCTCTATTTTATTACATAGTAATATTAGAATAACAGAGGTGCAGAGATTTTGTGGAATTGAAGCGGATAGTATGGAGAGATGATAACACAAACCATGAAGCTTCCTGCTCACATTCAACTTCCTGGCTAAATCCCAGGGTGCATAGCTCCAACAGTTCTTAAAAGTAACAAACTATGATATATGGATAATGGTAATATAGGTATATTAATATTGTAACAACATGATAATAACAGGGTAATAAATGTAGGAGGAACTGCAGGAGCTTTGCACGAGGGTTACGCGCGTGCAGGACAAGACGCATTTCATGGTAACTTTAGAATAACAGGTGAAGAGATTACCTGCAAACTACCAGCGGCATTTCCAGGTAATCTCTGCACCTCTAGTATTTTAATATTACCATGTAATAAAATAGAAACAAGCAGTTATACATTTTGCACTACTGATTCACGGATTTTGCACAGTAATATCAGACATGTTTCCAGGTAAGAAGTCACAAGATTAAACATATCATTTGTATAGTATTACCTTAAACAAAAGGGAAATATTTGGAACATAAAGGGTGGATGAATTTTAGCATTATAAAATGGTAATTACCAATTTTAAATTCAAGACGTTTTATCTCATTAGGAAGGACTGATAGTAGCCTATAATACTCTGAAAACAATAACATATATTACCTCATTGTTATCATGTTATTACAATATTAATATAACTATGTTACCACTACCCAGATATAGTACATATGGTTATCTTTGAACCCATTTGTAGTTATTACATTGGTAATTGCATGTTATTACATCTGTTACCTTCTTATCACCTTATTACCCAGTATTACATCTTAGTACTGTGTTTATTACCCAGTTGTTACTTTTTAAAATTATTTTTTCAAGCTATTACCTATATATTACCTCTTTATTATTACACTGTTACCACACTATTACCATCTTATTACTGTGGTGGAATGGTAAGTGCTAACGTAACTTTTGGTCCACCTCCTATGATTTAGCCACGCCCCCTTTCACAGCTAATGAACTGTATGACGTAAAGTCTTGAGTGAGGTGTCATTGAACTCAGCAGGGATTTTCCTTTTCATTGGCAATGCGAGGGCCCGTTCAATGCTTCTTGCAGCTGAAAATATTCTTCTGTTGGCAAATTAATTGCCTTTTTGAGAGGCTTAACATACACAAAATTGGCGGTTGCATCAAGTCTGGTAAACATTTACGTATTTTAAGGGTTTCAGGAAAAGGCGCACAATATGGCTCGCTTGCACCCCCTACAAAGATAAAAAATATTGAGCTCCTGCAGTACGTTCAATGTAGACTAACGAAACTTGGTATACATATGTAGCATGTCAAGACGTACAAAAAAAACTCATAGGAGCCATACCTTTAACCCAGTAGGAAGTTAGTATATATATATATATATATATATATATATATATATATATATATATATATACACACACACACATACATACATACATACATACATACACACACAGACACGTACATGTGTGTGTGTTGTGTGTTTATAACTAATTCTTAGTAAGATAACAGAAAGAATTGTGTATAAACAGATTGTCTTATTTTCCAATAACATTTTCAAAAGCCACTGCCTTGACTCAAATGATGGATGGACTGGCATACAGAAATAAAAAAAAAAGGAAAATTATAGGAGTAGTGTTGCTAGATTTTTCACCGTTTGATATTGTTGATCATTAGGTATTGTTGTACATGTTAAAATGTGTTTTTTAATTATTTAATTGATAGAAGTGTACCCTAATGGATGTTTTTCAGATTAAACATGAGAAACATGGGATGCCTAAAGGAAGTTGTCTTGGGCCACTCCTGTACACAATTTTTACTAGACGTTCCTTTAGTGCTGAAAAAGGCATGTATCCCAATTTATCCTGACGACTACACAATAGGTTTAGCAGAAGCAACTATTAATGAATAAAATACAAATCTAGATCGAGAGTTGACATTTGTTGTAGATTGAATCAACGGTAATGAACTGATTTTGACTGTGTCTAAAAAAACTAGTATTGTAAAAAACAACAATTTCTTATGTTAAAAAACAAAGCTTGATCTCAATATAAATAATGTCCCAATAAAGCAAGTAGAATAAGCCACATTTTGGGAGTTATCATTTGTAATGTATAAAATGATCATGGAATAAACACACACAGAAAGTGGTAAAGATAATGGGTGGGAAAGATGTAAAAAATCTGACATACCAAACTGTCAAACAAGTGATTCAAGTCACTTTGGTCCAATGCTTTATTAGATAATATTAGAATTGCTACCTGTACAAAATAAAGCAGCATTTGTAGCTAAGCTAAGGTTAAGATCAAATGTTATTAAAATTAATTAATGTCTCTCTTGGTTTGAAAGAAGACATATACTGAAAAAAATTATAAACACAAAACTTTTGTTTTTGCCCCCATTTTTCATGAGCTGAGCACTTCTCCTTTGCCAAGATAATCCATCAGCCTCACAGGTGTAGTATATGAAGATGCT
This sequence comes from Etheostoma spectabile, assembly GCF_008692095.1. Classification (NCBI taxonomy): domain Eukaryota; kingdom Metazoa; phylum Chordata; class Actinopteri; order Perciformes; family Percidae; genus Etheostoma; species Etheostoma spectabile. The sequence continues at coordinate 266,270 of NW_022605600.1, read as the reverse complement.
GATTAGACAGCTTGATTATTTCACAGGTGTGCCTTTGGTTGGCCACAATAAAAGGTCCCTCTAAAGTAATCAAAAGTGTTGCATTTATAATGTTGGTCAGTATAGATTGCTATATTCCTTGATGGTCTTTATTATGAATTTCATGGAAGCTAAGAATCTATTATTTAAAAAAAGACTATTTTATATTAATCAAAAAGGCACGCTGCTAAAGGTTGTTTTACTTTACAAAAATCCAAGTACAATATTATGCAGAGCAATGAAATAATGGAATTCACTCCCAAATCATTTCATACAACAAAATAATTGCTTTTTTGTTGAAGGTTTCACAAGCATTCAATGGTGTTTATGTCAGATAGTAGATTCAGTCAGAGCCTGTGCTTTTTCAGTTTTTTTTGTGTTTGTATTTTGTAAATTGTGTACACAGTAGATGTGTATTATAATGTGTCATGTTGGTATACCGTAATGATATATGTATGCTCAATGTGAACTTTTGTAATGTCACTATGTGTGGACCCTAGGAAGAATAGCTGCTGTGACGCGAAAGCTAACGTGGATCTAAACAGACAAGCACTGACCTCAACTCTAAGACTAAGAGACTCAAACAACTACTCCAGCTAAGTCAAATTCATTTAAAATGGATCCAATCATCACACTTTCATTGGTGGCAATGCCAAACAAAACATATCCGTACATCATGTCCCAACTTGTTCCAGGTACTGACCCTAAGACTTCTACTAGAGTATGTCAACCACACATATACACACCTGTAACATTGTAAATGTTCATCACTTACACATTACTGATCCCATACTACTGCTGTTCTTGCTCCGAAACAATCCACACAGGCGGGAGGGTTTGAGTCAGGGTTTTGAATCAGCTTCCAGTCTCGTTTGAGTCTAAACCAGCATCCAGTTCGTTGTCTCCAGCAACATAACGTGTAGTACACATACACAGGTGACACTCCTCAATCGTCAGGGCTGTCTGGTCTCCCTCAATGCATTAGGACAAGCCCTTTTCCTTTTGTGTGTGTGTGTGTGTGTGTGTGTGTGTGTGTGTGTGTGTGTGTGTGTGTGTGTGTGTGTGTGTGTGTGTGTGTGTGTGTTAGAGAGAGAGAGAGAGAGAGGGGCGGGCGGAAATGTGAATGTTTTCGACAGAGCCTTCTGGAAGCCTTGTGATCGGTTGAGAGGCTCAATTCTTACCACCGTTTACACAAATATCCTCAACAATACTTACATCAGGCAGCAGGGACTTCCTTTCCCCTCTGCATCCTTCTCTGTTTACACCCACCTTTTTACTCCCCTCCTTCCTCTTTTGTGTATGTGGAGAAGCAGGTTAATTTATATGATCTAACCCGGTCTGTGGATTACCCACTGGACTGTGCATCACTACTACCTATACATTTATTCCCTCTTCTTCGTCCTCTTTCTCCCTGTGTCTCGCTTCTTTGTTTATAGGGGACGGGTGAAAAAAGCCTTCCACACGGATACACCCTATTATAGCTCCTCCTACAAACCTCCTAGCTCCTCGATCCTGGGCGTTTCTCAATATGTGTTCTTCTATGGACTTGTGTTCTTGTGTTCTTGTGAAAGGGGGGCGGGGGGGGCGTCATGTTTGGTGGCCAAAGTACTGACCCAATACACAAGTTAGCATTTTGCCAAACATGTTAAATCCCGGATGTGATCTCTACACGCCCATTTTACCGAGGATACATCGGATGGTAACGTGTGTAACTTGGCCGGCGGTATCCCATCATCAATTCGGGTGTAAGCGCTTATGTTTCCGGTAACCATATTTTCACAATTTACGTCTATTATTAAATCAATAAATTCATTTTTAAGATGTTTTAAGGCGAGAAATCAGCTTGAAGATTTTGAGTTATAGCCGTTCAACGAAAATTGATGGTGATTAAAAAGCTTCGGAGTTGGAAAGCTCCGCAAACCCCGGCGGGCGTAGCAAGCTCGCCAGCCAGGAATGACTCTCGCGAGCCGGTCAGTCAATCAGCTCACAGACCCCTCTGGTCCCACATTTAGACAGACCACTCTGGCCCCACATTTAG
>NW_022605600.1:264115-264204 GCF_008692095.1 Etheostoma spectabile | reverse complement strand
GCAGCAAAGCCAGGTCCACAATTGTAAGATATTTTAAAACATTTTTACCGCTGTTGTTATGTATATCTGTCCTCCTCATCCTGGCTCTC
>NW_022605600.1:264015-264105 GCF_008692095.1 Etheostoma spectabile | reverse complement strand
GGCTCCTCTTCTGCTTCTCGGTAACGTAAACCGACGGCAGTGGCTAACTTTACCCAGTCCATCTATAATTTTAATACCTATTTTAACGTT
>NW_022605600.1:259213-263070 GCF_008692095.1 Etheostoma spectabile | reverse complement strand
CTTTTCTCTTCATTTTTCATCTTGTCCATTCATTTGCTTAAGCTGAGAGATACCACTTGCCGAAAACTCTGACCTTGATTCAACAAACGACCAATTAGTGTGTCAGGGCCTTTAGTCAGTCAGCTTTTCGATGTGTCAAGAGGTGTAATTTTGAAATTCAGAAAGAGTAAAGCTAGTTGCTTTATGCTAACCACATCCTGACTCCAGCTCTGTTCTACAGACATACATTTGATTTAAGTCTTCTTATCTCACTCTTGGAATAAAAGAAAATACACACAATCATTTTCTTTGTTGTTCCTAATCAGTGTTGAAATGTGGCTCATCCCGACTTTTATCTGTGATTTAACTACATACATTTCAACCACTTATTTAAACATACCCCAAGGAAACGGCCTCACGGGAATCAAAAAACAGGTTATGATGCACACTTAACCCCACAACCCTGACCTTTTCAAACCCCAAGGTTTTGAATGCCTTGAATAATTTTTGCTTTAGAGCGTAAGTTTTTGACATTAATGAATGTCCATTACATTCAAGCAGTTGCCAAATTAGTTGCAACAAAGCTAATTAAGGGTGTTTTCACACATACCTCATTTGGTCCAAACCTTTGGACTTTTCAGTTTGATCCGAACCAAAACTACAGGTGTGAAACCTCCCCCAGACTACGCTCTGGATCAAAAGACCAAATTTTGGTCCGATAAAAAGAGGTGGTCTCAGTCCGGACCAAACTGGTTCCATGGTCTGGTTTGTTTATAGTGTAAAAGCATTTTTGGATGGTTTGGACTTTTGGACCAAATTCAAGAAACTCTGGCAGGTTCTCCTTGTGTTACAACAAGTAGCTCGGTGCTTAGTGTGTAGGCTACATGAGAGAGTGATTGACGGTGAATGCGCTCAGAGCAGACAGCTGTCGGCTATCAGAGCAGAGAATACATCAGCAGTTTATTTCTTTAGTGTTATTAAATGTACAGTTTTAGGTTTCCGTTTGTCTCTATAAATACTATATAAATAATTTCTACAGAAAGAAAGTTTCCATTTTCTGGCCTCAGTCCAGCTGACAATACAAAAGACAAACGCTTTCTGAAGGATATGGTGACCCACCCCCACACCACCACCACCACCGCCGTCTCAGAGACAGGAAGAGGAAGCAGAGATAATGCAGCTCTGACGTCAAATCAACAAAGGTTGGGGACACATCTGGGTAATACCACAAACACCCAAGCAGCTATCAGAGTGTACCGTTTAATGTCACAGTAGTTGTTGATGGTGAGATAAACTTTTAAAGGTGATCTATTACATAGAATATTTAGGTTCTTCAGTCTCCACAGATCTGGTTAGGACTGCATTCACTGCTTTTGCACCATTTCTATGAAACAAACTGCAGCGTTAACTCAAGCTAAACACTCTGGTGCCCCTTGCCCATTTCAAAAATGTTATGGAGCATCATTATGATGTTCTGTGATTGTTTTAGTTGAATTCAATGTTTGTTTTGTTTTTACGTTGTTTTTAATATTTTTGTGACCTTCCTTGTTTTGTATGTTTGAAAAACTGTACTTGTTGAGATGTTTACACAGGGCACAGCCGTAAAAAAGATCAAGGTCTTAGTCTATTTTCCCTGTTAAAATAAAGTAAAAAAATTGAAAAAAAAAAAAAAATGATGCCACGTCTGATGCACACTCTTGATCAAGGCTACTTATAGCCGATGAAAATTCTAACAGACTGGCATTGTGTTTTTTATTGGAGTGAATATGGAGTGAATATGATATAGCCTCATTTTAAATTTAAAAGAGAGCAACTCTCAACTCATCTTTTCAAACTGACCTTGTCTATGTATTTTGTCTGTTTGTTATATCTACAGTTGTGTTCAGAATAATAGCAGTGTGTTTATAAAAGTGAATAATGCTCAAAATCCTTAGAATAGCTTTTAATTCCATAATATCAATGCTTTGGGAATACGGCACATTCAATTCCAAATCGAAACATTACCAAAATTGATCAAGTTTGTGTTATACAGTAGCTTTACAGAAAGTGAAGAAAAAGGAATATTAGGCTGTTCAAAAACAAGTAGTATTTGCATTTTTCTTTAAAAACTCAAACATTTACTGTATGAACTGAAAAATGTCTCAATGGTTTGCTTTACTTTGAATCACTGCACTAATAGTTGCATAACCATTATTCGCGGGAACTGCTTCACATCTGTGTTGCATGGAGTCAACCAACTTCTGGCACCTGTGAACAGATATTCCAGCCCAGGACAATTGAACTACATTCCACGATTCCTCTGCATTACTGGGTTTTGCCTCAGAAAAAGCATTTTTGATGTCACCCCTCAAGTTTTCTATGGGATTGAGGTCCGGGGATCGGGCTGACAACTCCATAACATCAATCTTGTTCTTCTGGAACCAAGACTCTTTACTGGTGTGTGTTTGGGTCATTTTCTTGTTGAGAGACCCATTTCAAAGGCATTACCTTTTCATCATAAGGCAACATATACTCTTATGTATTAAGTATTATGATGTATTGAAATGGATCCATGATCCCTGGTGTAAATAGGCCCAACAACACAGTCTGAGAAACATACCCATAACATGATTTTTGCACCACCATGCTTTATTATCTTGCGAGTTCAGTCTTCCAGGTACAACCTGCAAGTACGGCCTCCCCAAGAACACAAGTCCGTTCTTTGCGTACTTGGTATTGAGAAACGCCCCCTGTCTCCTTATGATGCATTCTATCAATTGGGATGTCCTTCAAGATGGCAGGCTGAGATCGATTTCCAGATCACAATCCAAAAGAGCTGAGAACTGGGATAGGCCCAAAGTCTCCCTACAGTTGGGAAGCAGAGGGACTAAGCCGCCCACTGCAGAAAACTGGCTGGTTAGCTAGCTTGCTTATTCCACCCACCATCCTGTCGTGTCAGGGTTACAGAAAATGAGCCAAATAAAGCTGTCACTTATCTGGCAATAGCAATGTTTCCTACGCTGTGACAAGAGTGTGTGAATGAAACATTAAGTTGTTAAATTTGACTTGCTAGGAACATTCTAATGTTAATTTGGCCAGTTTTGACAGTTCTGTCGTGTGCTGTATTGACCAGATAAGATGAAGATGAAAAATGAGAAGAGCATTCTGTGTGCCCTGTTGGCTTTAGTCGTTTGCTTGCTTTTCTCACTTCCATTTTTCATCTTGTCCATTCATTTGCTTAAGCTGAGAGATACCACTTGCCGAAAAACTCTGACCTTGATTCAACATAACGACCAATTAGTGTGTCAGGGCCTTTAGTCAGTCAGCTTTTCGATGTGTCAAGAGGTGTAATTTTGAAATTCAGAAAGAGTAAAGCTAGTTGCTTTATGCTAACCACATCCTGACTCCAGCTGGTGTAAATAGGCCCAACAACACAGTCTGAGAAAACATACCCATAACATGATTTTTGCACCACCATGCTTTATTATCTTCACAGTGTACTGTGGCTTGAATTCAGTGCATGGGGGTCGACAAACTGTCTGCTGCCCCTAGACCCAAAAAGAACAATTTTGCTCTCATCAGTCCACAGAATGTTGCTACCAGTCAATGTGTCCTTTGGCAAATTTCAACCTATTCAGTACATCAATTTTTTCAGCAATGGGACTTTGCGGGGGCTTCTAGTTGATAGCACATGGCCTTCTTCTGATCGTAACAGTACTCACAGGTAACTTTAAGTCATCTTTGTTTTTCCTGGAGCTGATCATTGGCTGAGCCTTTGCTATTTAGGCTATTCTTCCATCCATTTGAATGGTAGTTGACCATTTTTTCCCACGTTGTTTAGGCTTTGGATGCCATTTCAAGGGATTTTAAATCATTTTGGCTGAGCAGCCTATCATTTT
>NW_022605600.1:259035-259203 GCF_008692095.1 Etheostoma spectabile | reverse complement strand
TTATATGTTTTCCCCTCTCCAATCAACTTTTTGATCAAAGCAATGTCTGGAACACTCCATTTTGCTGAGTATTTCAGTTTGAAATGCACTGTAACCAGCATGCACAACATTTGCTTCCTTCTTTCTTTTATATGGGCCATAATTGACACCTGTTTCTTCACAGAATCA
>NW_022605600.1:258950-259025 GCF_008692095.1 Etheostoma spectabile | reverse complement strand
TAATTGAACACAACACTGCTATTATTTTGAACATGCCCTTTCAATTAGGTTCAATTACACAGAATGAGCAGCATG
>NW_022605600.1:258328-258940 GCF_008692095.1 Etheostoma spectabile | reverse complement strand
CATGACTGTTGGGTCTGTTGGTTTTCTATGACACTACAACACTAACTAGTAGTAGTAGTAGTAGTAGTAGTTTGCCATGTAGAAATATCACTTCTACCAACAAATTTGATTTATGAGGTTAGTGATGTTGTTATTGTCCCACTAGAGCACTGCGCTCCCAGAATGCAAAGTTACTTGTGGTTCCTAGAATCCCTAAAGTAGAATGCAGGCCAGAGTCTTCAGCTATCAGACTCCTCCCAATAGACAGAAATGGACCAGAAGACCCCGTTGTTCTGGACAGAGACCAGTGAAGTCTATTAGAAGCATATTTCCGGTGATGGCTGAGCGTTACTGTGCAGCCTCCAACTGAGCTTGACCACTTAGATGTGATGTGAGCAAAGTGTTTGAAAATTGTAAGTCTTCTTTGTAGCTGTGCCAGGAGCCAATCATTCCCAATCTTGCAGAGAAAGGGCGTAGGTACATGTTAGGAGATAACAAAGGTACAGGCTAATTATTACTAAATTAAACTATATTGCAAACTGTCTGCAAGCTTACCCTGTACTATCCGGTGATTCCTCTACTATTCCTTTATTCCTCGAAAGCCTATGTTTACAAAAACGTCTGCTACGGAGC
>NW_022605600.1:257140-258318 GCF_008692095.1 Etheostoma spectabile | reverse complement strand
GCTACAAGGTAATGGAGCCTTTTATTCATTGTTGTGTTTCTTTAGAAATAAACAAGGGACAAATAGAGTCTTTATATGCTTTAGATGTAAAGTTGTTCACTGTCAAAGTGGCACCAAAATGAATGTCAGTCAATGTAATGCTAACGGCGGGTGATGGCTTGGTAGCATCAAAATGGCCCCATAGGGAGCTTTGCTTAGAGAAGACAGGCTTACCCACTTGCTCCTCTCCTGTGGAATCAGCTTCCAGTCTGGGTTCGGGAGGCAGTCACCATCACCACATTTAAGAGTCAATTTAAAACTCTCGTCTTTGATAAAGCTTATAGTTAGGGAATGAGGAGTTGCAGCGTCCGCCTAACCTGGACCACCTGCTTCTAGTTATCAGATTAATTTACCATATAATCAAAGTAAAGGGAGGTAGGCCAGTACAGCACAATCCGGTTGGGGAGAGTTCTAGCCCGACCAGGCTCCTCTCCTTAACCTGTCTCTTTTAATTATCCTGTTATAGTTTTAGACTGTTGGGGGACTTCCTTTGACCCACTGAGCTTCTCTCTCCTCTCTTTTCATATGTGTGTATCCATGTCCCAGAAATGCTTGTTACTAACCTAGTTCTGGGGAGCTTAATCCCCAGAGTCCTTTTTTTTTTTTTTTCTCACCCAGAATGTTTCCTTGGATTAGGGTGTCACCAAAATCATGGATGCAGCTGTAACCGTGGTCCTGCTACACGCCCTGCAGTTACACCTTGCTACGCTCTGTGGTGCCCTGGTACTTCCTGCTACGTGCTGCTATGATCTGCTTTGTGTATTTCTAGTCACTGTTCCATTATCTTTGATTGTGACTGTTATTGCCACTATTCGTTACACCCCCAACCGGCACCTTCAGACACCGACTACCAAGAGCCTGGGTCTGATGCTATAAATAAAATAAAATTGAACTGAATTAAATTGAATTCATAAAAAATAAATGTAATGTAGCCACAAGCGGCGATTTGCACGTTCAAACCTTTTTTCTCAAAGTAATTTCACACATGTGGTCCAAGGTCATAAAACATATCCTGCAAGCTTCGTAACGATTGGACAAATAGTGCACAATGTTTAAAATGCCTACAACTGATTTGTCAAAAACATTTATTTTCAATTAATTGTGATATGTAGCTCAGTCCAGCTCACGGTAATTTGAGA
>NW_022605600.1:238756-257130 GCF_008692095.1 Etheostoma spectabile | reverse complement strand
GCAGATGACCAACACAAAAACAATTGCTAATAATGCTGCAAGCTGCGATTCCAAGCTCAAACCTTGTTTTGTATCATTCTACGTCCAGTTATTGTGCATTTAAAGCGCCCCCTAGTGGTCACTTTGAATGGGACTTGCAGTGTATGTGTGTAGGTGTGGAAGGAGATCTCAAAAATGTGTTTTTCAAAAACTTCAAAATGGCGGAAACATTTTCTAGGCGGAACTTAATGTACCTTTTCTTTGTAGAGCACATTAATCTGCACATGTGTGAGAAATTTAAAGTCAATCGGATTTACGGTGTGGAGGGCGTGGCCTTTCAATGTTTGTATTTTGAAGCCTTAATTATAACGCCACCATCAGATTCAAGTTCAGGTTACTTTATTGGTACCCGTGGGTAAACTAGGTTTACAGTCTGAGAGGCAGGACATCCTTAACCACAGTAGCAAAGCTACACAGTTAACACAGCAAGGGTGTAGAACCCTATTTTTGCAAAGATTTTTATTCTTAGGGGTCCAAGCCTGAGGCTGTATTTTTTTTAAAACTTTGTATTATTCTTCACCGCCTAAAACTCCCACTACAACCTAAACCGTACATGGTGGGGGCGTTTAATTTTCATGACTGGTCCAAAACCCTGCAAGGAACTCAGGCACAACAATTGACCCTATAGCAGAAAAAAACACGTCAAAAACCATATATAGTTGTGTTCCCTGGATCCAACTGAATCTTCTGATATATACTGTGTGTCCACCTAAATCATGATTTATCGAAAACCTATTTTGCCAAACTCCTCATAGACCTTGCAACCGATCTGCTCGAAACTTGTTACGTAGCAACCTGACAAAAAGAAAAAAAATTATATATGATAAAAATGTAGCATATTACACACAAACAAATGTGTGTAGCTAACTATAAAAACACCAACTTTGCCACATCTCAACCAAAATAAATGCTATCAGTGCAACAATTTAGATTCTTGTTTACCATGACCCTCTGAAGGTCCCCCAAACATTTTTTAAAAATTGGCCACTAGGAGGCACTACAAGTAAAAAAAGTGTATATATCTCATGAACGGGTTATCTGATTTTTACAAAATTTGGTGGGTACCATCTACGGCCAGTCCTAAGGCCACCACTACAGTGGAATACCCATCGCACATTAGAGATCGTAACATCCATGTTTTCCTTGAATCAAGTTGAATCACAAGACTTATCCACAAAGGAGTTTATTTGCAATATTGCGCAATGTGCAAAACCAACTTTTTCTATCTCATCCTAGGCCGTGCGACCAATGTGCACGAAACTTGGTACCTAGCATCTCCGGATGGACTTGATCAAAATTTATGAAAAGAATGTTGTTATGTAAAACTATGTGCAATTTACGACCAAACAAAATTTCAAAACACAAACTTTAGCATATCTCAGCCAAATTAAATGCTATCAGCAAAGACTTATTGGTCGACATGCCACTCTGAGGCTCTTTTAGGATTTTAGTCATTTTAGTACAGCTTTGTTACAGTGCCACCAGTCGGCACACTTCCTGTTTTATTCGCTTGTATTTTAGATCTAACCAACAGGTTTATTTTAATTTCTTTAATTTGTTTCCTCTTTCAGTGGAGGCTAGGCATGTTAGTGTGGCTCCCTTCAGTTTAGTGATAATAGCGCTGGGACATGATTTGGAGCAAACTGGTTTGCATCGATTGCAGTGAGCAATCGTACCATCACATTTAATGGTTAAGTTGATGCACCACTGGAACATACCTTGAGTTAGCCTCTCCGCAGCTGGCCTATGTCCACTAATTTTAAGTAACTGTTAGTGTATTTGTTTTAAAAAGATTTTACCTTTAAATTGTAATAAACTATTTCTATATTTTCTACCTAAATTTGACTTACCTACTTTCTTACATTCTCTTTTTAGACACTTCCAGTCTTCATTCATTAATGATCATTAATTATCAATAAATAAGTAACTTTTGGGAACCACGTCTCTGTCCTGCTGTCACTGAACCTGTGTAGCCTTTGTTAACTAGTCAAGGTAGAACTAAAGCATATCTTGAGCAACCTCTAGCTCCCCAGCAAGAGCATGTGGATGTGTCCTTTGCAGCGGCCTGGGTTCAAGTTTGACTTGTGGCCCTTTGCAGCGTGTTATCCCCTATCTGGCTCCCAAAAGCCCCCCACAAAATAAATCAAAATCAAAAATAGAATTAGATCATATCTTGGGGTGAATCCCAAGGTGGCGTTGTTGGATTTTGTTTGTGATTTCTCCTCTAGAGTCTCCTGCCTTAACACAAGAACAGAAGTTTACACAAGAAGTTGTGTAAATGTGTGAGTGAGTGTTTATGTGATGAGTAGGTGGCACGGTTTGTACGTTAACCTTGGCCTGTGAATGCTGAATGGTTCCTGTACCATGTAAAAAGCACTTTGAGTAGTCCTTGAGACTAGAAAAGCGCTATATAAGAACAGTCTGTTTACATTTACAATAAAACACAGGACCATTACAAAACACAGTTCCATGAGTCTTTGCACTCCTTCAGCACGCAACAGATAAAATAGGGCACAATGGCGTCCTACCGATCGCTATAATATTATGGCCGCTTAGATTTACCATGTTTACCTGTAATTAAAGAGAGAGACATTTAGCTGTGATGTGTTTTATGCCTATATGTACAATGACAGCGTAGTGACCTTATAAACCTGGTGCCACGTGCATAGATGGCTGAGGCATTAACCTCAAATAGTTAGGGTCGGGATAGCACATTGGTCAGGGGATAGAACCTAAACAAATCAGTTTTCCAGTATAGACCGGGTAGGAAATTAATTGTTACGTTTGAATAGTTATTAGTTACAAGTTAGTAATTAGAATGAACAAATTAGAGATTTGGCAAACTGACACAACGCGGTTAATAGCTAGCCGGCTGGCCAGTCATGCTTAAAGACCCTGCTGTGAGCTGGCTGGAGCTCTCTCAAGAGACTGGTCTCGTAGACAAGAGGCTTTTATTTTCCCTGTAACAGACCATAACAACAAAACTGTCCATTATAGGAAACTGGATTGTAATTATTTGCCTGGATCTCATCCTCCTGCCAGAGGGGAGTGATTCAAACACTAATTTGCTAATTAAAGCATTTAAACTTTGTTTTAAGTCTTTTAGTTATCACCTTTTCAAATTAATGGAAAAAAAGATGTTTACATTTTAAGTGCCTATTTAAGTGTGATTTTAAGGAATTGTTATAGTGTAATTGTTTTTTTAGTGATGTCAATTCAATTAAATTTAATTTTATTAATGGTGTCAAATCATAATAATAAATAATTTACAGGGATCAAACAATTACCACAAAAGCAATTGCACACAACGAGAAAAAAAACTTGTCTCCATGCTCCCAGATTTCAATAATTACTCAGGTGAGTACAATGCCATTATTACCAAAGACGATAAAGGGCAAATCATAAACTGAAATGTTCCCTTTCCGTTACACTGCTCTCAGCTGATATAAATACATACCAAGGTCTCAAAGTTTGTCTACTGTCATTCTACGACAAGGGAGCACAATAAAATTCAAGTTGTCGTCTCTTTATGCTACACAGGAAAAAACAAAAACAACTTTTTATGATGGAGTATGGAGGATGAGTTGAGTAGTCTTACAGCCTGAGTAAATAAACTGCTCTGCATAGCCTTATGGTAAAGCTTTTCTGTGTCAGATGTTGAAAAGGGTTTACAGTGTTTATGACAAGAATTATAATAAACAGATCCTGGCCCATAAAGTTAGTTCTGAGAGAGAGAAATTGTACCAGTACTGATCAGCAGTTCTTCTCACCTTCTACACCTATGTTTACAGACTCATTGTACCTTGTTGCAGTCTCTAAGAATTCAGCATTATGTGTTAAATTATCAATATTCATTTTTTTCTGCATCCATGGACAGGAATTTCACTGTACATTCAAAGAGATATTGTCCTCCTTCTTTCTGGGCTGTCCAGAGCAACAAAGTACAGCAGCAGTCAGAAACTTCCCTCCCTACAGCCTGACATTTTTCATTGCACACTCTAATGGCGTTTTTCCACTGCTGGTAACGGCTCGCCTCGGCTCGCCTCGGTTCGGCTCGGCTCGGCTCGGCCCATTCTTCGTCCGTTTTCCATTGCCGATTGAGTACAGCCTCAGCGTGGCTGGTCACCATAGCAAAGCGTGATGACGTAATTTCAGCGCAACTCACAACAGCACGTCGCAAACTCGCCGCGGCCAGAAGAAATGTTTTGTTTCAAAAGAGCTGAAGGAAGCAACAAAAATCACCACTAAAAAAACGGAGTTTGGGAATTCTGACGGAGTTCAGACGTCGACACGACGGTTGTTCGCCGACACAAAAGGGTAAGTTAAGTTTCCTGGTAACGTTAGCAACATTTGCAGTGTTCAGCGTCGCAGTCAGTATTTACTAGACGCTATATAAAGTACATGAACTTTAGCAACCATGATTACACACCAACATGTCTACTGTGTACTGTTGGTTTCAGAGCATTCACGCTTTGTAAAGTCACCGCCGCAGACCGTCCGGTGGGCGATGTCCGACCGGTGAGCTCTCTGGTTTTGACTACTGGGCTTCGTATAATCTTTATGAGAGTCACGGAGAGGCTTATGACAACGACTGGGATGCATCTGGGGAGCAGAGCCGGCGGGGACACTGTCACAGGGTGCAGAGGAAGAAGAACGGGATGTACGGGAGGGTTTGATGCGCTACTTGAAAAGCTAAATAAAAACTTTTCTTATATATTTGTCTGTTTTTTAAAGGAACAGTGTGCAATATTGGAACGACATGAAGCCGCTAGTAGCCGCAACAGTTGAAAAGTGAGAATAGTGCAGAGAGTGGATAATCTGTCGGGGTCCGGCTTGATTGTTTAAATGTCCCGTTTGTTCTGGAAAAAACACTCGCACTCTGTTTGTAAACAGTAGTGATCCGACCAACCAGCAGTCTGCAGGTTTCACGTCACCTTTTGGATACGCCTCGGCTCGCTTGGAAACTCGACTGAGGTAGTACTAAAAAAAGTACCTGGTAGACAGGTCCCCAGGGACTTTTTTTCATAATGGAAACCAAAAAAAAGGCGAGTAGAGCCGAGGCGAGTCAAGTAGATACCATGCAGTGGAAAACCGCCATAAAGGTCACTCATGACGTCCCTGATACACACCCTCTTTTGATAAACCACCACTTTAGAAGGAGCTCCCAGACTGAGTAGGGCTGGAAGGGGGCAGAGGGTTTGGCTCAAGGGATCTTTAAACTGAACTAGAATATGATTGTCTATCTGACCAGCAAGCACTTATCTGCAGGCTTCAATACTAATCATCCTAACATGCTTTAATGGGACGGTAGTACCCATTTTAGATCAGGCATTTATAAAGCAGCAAGTATGGTCATGAATTATGAGGGAACAAGGGAAAATGACCCATCCTGGTGCTGCTGTGATGTCATCGGCCACCAAAGAGGACAAAGGGGACATTTGTGTATTCTGTGGATGTGAATAGGTGGTGGAGTTAATGTCATTATAATATTACTAAAGGACTAATATACACATATGTAATATACATACATCACAGGAAAACAAATTTCCTATGGAGATTTCACAGCAAAACCTGGGAATTCTTAAATATTTAAATTCCACAGCATGCCAATTTGCTAAACCTCTGTCCTCGCCCCCAGTCCTCCCGACAAATCCCAAAACAACGTCATCTGAAAATAGCCCTGCTCAACACCGATCGCTAAGTAATAAAACGGTCACCCTGAATTAATTCAGCCAAGCCCCACCATCATCTCAGTTTTTGTTTTGCATTTTTTGACCAAGTTCTGTGCCTTATCACAGTCTGTCCTCATCCTTGGAGACTTTCAATTCCACATCGACAACATAAATTGAATATCTGCCACTAAATTTCTGGAACTGTTAAACTGCTTCTACTTCTCACAACATGTTAACTTCCACAACCATACTCATGGTCATATCCTCGATCTGGTCTGCTCCACTGGTCTCACAGTACATCATCTCTCCATCATCGACCTCCATATCTCAGACAATATTGCAATCATCATCAACATCCCCATTCCTATCCCAAAAGGCAAGTGCAAAATCTCATTCAGGAACCTAAAGTTAATTGTGCTGGGCCCTAAACACCTCTGAACCTCATTATCCAAAGATGTAGCTACTCTGGATGGTATTACTGTGGCCTCCAGCACTACTGTCAGAAATCTTGGAGTTATTTTTGATCAGGATTTATCTTTTAACGCCCACTTTAAAGGCACATCTTGTCTCAAAACAATGCTGAAAAACTAGTCCATGCATTTGTTACAAAGCTGCCCTATTGTAATTCCTTACCATCAGGTTGCTCAAATAAGTCCCGTAAGACTCTCCAGCTGATCCAGAATGCTGCAGTGCATGTGCTGACAAGAAATAATAAAAGAGATCATATTTAGCTCACGGAAAATTAGGATCAAATTTAAAATCCTTCTCCTGACCTACAAAACCCTTAATGGTCAGGCACCATCATATCTTAAAGAGCTCATAGTACCTTATTGTCCCACATTTAAGAGTAAACCTAAAACTCTCCACTTTGATAAAGCTTAAAGGAGTGAGGAATTGCAGCGTTCGCCTAGAATGATTAAATAAGGTAGTGTCTCCAAACTTACCTCAATTATAACTTGTATCCTGCTGGTTAAACTATAGCACTTATTTTTTTTAAATAAATTAAGTTATTATTTAAAATATTTTATAAATATAGTTTGTATACGGCCCCTAAGCACTCATCTTACTGTTGTTAGCGGTAGCAGCAGAGAGCAGAAGCCCTCTGTCATCCTGTCTGGACTTGCTGGCTCCCACCATTACTAAAACTATCTCCTTCAAAACACTCAGCCCCCTGGTACAATCCTGAACATCACCAAATGAAGTCCTGTAAACATCCTGCAAAACGCCCTAAACGCTGCCCGGTCCTGCTACCACTCACAGCTCATACACTCTGGCTCCAACAATCTCAAGACTGTCTTTTCTACAATAAACCAACTTCTAAATGGATGAATGCAACTCCAATTAAATGCAACCAAATGAATGCAACTCCAATTAAAATTAAAAATTAACACCTTTTACTGCAACTTGCCCACCTCCCCTGCTTCTTCAACCACCCCACTGGCTCCAACCTCTCAGTTGAATTCAATTCAATTCAAATCACTTTATTCATCCCCAGAAGGCAATTAAATGACAAAAAGAGCAGAATATTCCACCACATACAGTACATCATTGATAAAATAAATGTATAGATTGTAATACATAAAAAGAAAAAAAGGGGAAAGGGGAAGGGATGATTTCGTTGTTCATAAGTCTATAGAGTCTTGTAGTGCAGTCCAAAGATTTGGCGAGGCTAGGAGTTTAAGATCTGGTCCGCCCGGGGACAAAGGCCGCCTTCCTTCTCTGGGTCTTACAGCCTTGACAACGAAGTCTATGCCTTAAAGAGGGGCCACTCAAACGTTGAAAACATGACATGGGATGGATCACGAAGGATCCTACAAGCAGTCTTCAAGGTCTACTGTTCATATAGGGTGGGTAGAGCTCTCAGGGGGTGTCCAAAAATATCTTGGACAGACCTTAACAGTTTGAGGTAAGCAGTTCCTGATTTGAAGACTATTGGAGTAAAACCAACAAGTGAAGGAAAAAGTTATCATACGATTATAGACTTTCTGACCAACAGGACACAGAGGCTACTGGTTAACAACACCTTTTTCAGATGTCTGGATCTCATCAACAGGTTTGCCACAAGGGTGTGCCCTTTCTTCCCTCCTCTACATTCTCTGCACAGATGACTGCAGGTCTACTAAATCAAACTGTCAGATGGTGAAATTTGCTGTTGACATAGTTGTCCTGTCTCTGCTTTCAGGCTCCCTCCATGACTACTGCTCAACTCTGCAGGAGTTTGTGATGTGGTGTGAAATTTCCTATCTAGAGTTGAATGTGGATAAAACCAAGGAGATGATAGTTACATTCTCCCCCAAGCAGAGGCAGTCAGTACCACCATCTAGGGAAAGCTAGTAGAGGTTGTAGAGGAATATGTATACCTCAGGACTATTTTTGACAACCAGCTTTTGTCTGGTTGTCAAATTATGAAGAAATGGGCAGTACCTAATTTAATGTAAGCAAGAACATCCTAACTACATTCTACTACAAAGCGGGTGATGAGCTTCTCTGCCAGGATTTGTGGCTGCATGGTGCTAAATGACGAAGAAATGTCAGCAAACAGAAGTCTGGCTGTGGAGTTGGGGGTTTTCAGCTGTTTGTGGATATTGTCTAGGATGAAGATTTTAGCATCGTCAACCCCCCTGCCCATCCGATATGCAAACTGGTGTGTATCCATAATTGGATCTGTTACCTTGGTGATATAGTGCTTTATGACTCTCTCCATGGCCTTCATTACCAGGGAGGTTAGGACCACATAGTTGAGGTTGTTCAGGACTTTTTTGGTGCCCTTGTTGGGTATAAGAATCACCGTAGAGTGTTTCCACAGCTGGGAGACTGTGCTACTGTTGACGTAGCACTGAAACAGGTGTACACCCAAAATTGATCAGCACAGTGCCTAAGGTACATCCTTCACCCTGACCAAGTGCCTCACTGATATTCCAACCTGGACAGAAACCAACTTCCTCCAACTCCATTAACAAAAAATGTAACTTGATTATCATCAGTCCAAAATCCCTCACAAAGAACACCCATAACTTCCGTCTCCCTGTCAACAACTCCACCCTGTCTCCATTCCCACATATGCGTAACCTCGGAGTCATCTTTGACAGCAACCTCACTTTAACTAGAAATGCCTTCTTCCACCTCAAAAACATTGCCTGTCTCTGCCCATCACTTACCTTCTCTGCTGCCAAAACTTTGATTCAAGCCTTCCTCACTTCCAGAATCTACTACTGCAACAGCAACCTTTATGGTTCATTTGCAAAATCCTTAAATAAACTTCAATACATCCGGTTTAAAGTCCTCCTACCCCACGAAGCCCTCTATAACCAGGCTCCTTCCTACCTTACAGACCTGCTCCACCGCCACAATCCCCCCGTAAACTCCGCTCTTCTGACGCAAACCTCCTCTTCCCACCACTCCGGACCAAGCACCATACCTGGGGCAGAGCTTTCATCATTGCAGCCCCTTCACTCTGGAACTCCCTACACATACACATTGTTTATTTTTTTATGTGCTAAATGTGCTGGTTTTACTGTAATGTGTCTTTGAGTACCATGTAAAGTGCTTTATGAATAAAATAAATACTATATAAATATAAATAAAAACCTCTGCATGTGAAAATCATGCAAAACATTTAAATGTTGGTTCATATAGTGTATGCAAATCTGGTGTTCAGACAAAGGGTCAGTATAGATAACTTTCATGAAAATAACTTTTTGTCTTATTTGCAGAAAGTGTCACTTTATCCTGACAATAGGAAATGAAAGATACCATGAACAAATAATGTTCCTCTTCCTCCCCCTAGTGCTCCTGGTGTCATTTGTAAGTTTACACTGTAGATCAGTGATCATTACTTTCGGCCCGCCAAGCCGTTCGATCCGGCCCGCGTCTGGATTCCAAAATTCTGAGGATCAAAGAGAAAATATGTAGGCCTATCCTACACTATTAAAGCAACTAAAAGCCGCAACAACTGAGTCTCTTCTCAGTAATCACCCCCATTTATGACTCTATTTAGGCTACACCCCAAAATCAAACTACTCTCTCTTGATCAGTTAAAGTTCGAGTAATAATGCCACTTGCGTGGGAGTAGGCAGATTTCAGTGCGGCGATTTTTCTCTGACGCGCTCTGACTGCTCAGGATATGAAATCTAAAATTGAATGTTTTAGTGTGGTGGTGACGCGCAGATTGTATTCTTTTGCAACAGCAACAGTTTCGTTGCAAATTAGGCATACTGGTGAGGCATTCCGGAAGGTTGGCTGATAAGATACTTTTCAGTCCAGTCATCATTGAAGGACCTGTTTTCAATATCAACTTTGCGTTTCATAGCCTTTGAGAGTGCCATTTTACCTCTGTTAAGAGACCCTTTCCTGTCACTTCCTCTGTTTGTTTTTCAAGTGCTCTGTAAGTAAAATTGACTTAATTGAGTTGAGGCAAATATCTATCACCCTGGTGGTTGTCTGTGTATAGTGATAGGAACCTGACTCATAAAGGCCTCAGTTTTGTAATGAAATGGAAAAAGTATTAACAATAAAAATCATCATAATGTTATACCAAAATTTGATTTTTTATTTAATTTTTATTTAAGGGTTCGGCCCCCAAGGAGACTGTCTGGTAAAATTCTGGCCCTCTGACAAATATAGTTGATGACCCCTGCTGTATATAAACAGCCAATAAGAGCCGAGGAGTCTCTTACACCGTATCATGACTGCTCATGAACTGCAAACATCAAACTATCAAACTAGGCAGCGCTCATCAAATATGAATCCAGATTTTGTTTTCAGAAAGATATTTTAGTTCACTGTTTAGCTGTAAAATGAAATTGTTTGCTTTGGCCAGTCGGTTGGTGTTTGGTTTTGCCTCACATTGGTCACAAACATTCTCTTGTTTTTGGACACACTGTTCATGTTCTGAAGATTTTATTGAACAACACCAAAAACAAAAGAACAAAGCAGCTACTAAATGGACCTTGTGGTGAAATTATTTTGTCAACTGTGATTTTCAAGGTCAACAATTAGCACAGCTTTAAACCCAACATGAAACCACAACTGTACAAACTACATCTGCTGTTGAAGAGCTATGATGAAAACAATTAAACTGTTCAAAGATTCAAGACCCTTTAACTCACATACACAAGTAATATATAGTGGAATTCAGTGTGGCATGCATTGTAGGGAAAAGACTTTTCAGACTATTAAAAAAAAAATATATTTATAGATTTATAGATTATTTTTGTCAACAATCAGAACATTTTGGGAATTTAAATATAGTAGAAAAGGGGTTTAGTAAGTAATTAAAATAAGTAATATAAAGACAACACAAACAGTCATCACATTTATAAATCCAAACATACATAAAATATGATAAGATACAATCCAAATACAAAGCAAGAAAAGAATTGCAGTTTAAACATGATCTTTATGCTGCCACTAATGCCACAAACACTGGTGGCAGCATTCTGTGTGAACCTGGCTCCCAATAAATCAATTCAGTGCCCCATGCATAGCATATGCTAACCTAGTTTCCATGGTAACACTCTGCACAATTCCTCCTCCAGCCCCCTCACCCTCACTCCCTATGATTGCAAAAAATGCGGTGATGGAGTGGCACATTAACCTACTATTTCACAACCACATGGGGCAATAACCCGGATGCAGAATGGGAGATGGAGGAGGAAAAAGGACAGAAAGAGGAGAAGACAGGAAAGAAAGGGATAAAAAGGGAGATAACAGGGAGGTAGAAAGAAAGGACAGAAGGGATGGAAACATGGGATGAATGGTGGAGATGCAGATGGAATGTTATGGAGGTTAATGGAAAAATGAGCAGTGGAGAGAAGTGACTAGGAAAAAAAGCCCAAGGACACCATTTATGATACCACTCAATCTATTTCTGGATAAACTCATAACCACAAAAAAAAACATCATCAATCAAACATAATGACCACCCTGCTGTATGCTGATAACATATTTTTTTCTTGCCCATGCGCAGAGCAGCCATCTGCATCCCTCTTCCCTAAGGGGTCCTGGTGAGATTTTCATCTGCTTCTGCTCTGCTTCTCTTTTCAACCAATACAAGAATTTCCAGAAAAAGATGAAACCTTAAAACACATCGTCCACCAAAGACTTGAACTAACAACAGGGAAGAGAAGGGGGCTCTCACGTAAATTCACACATCACCAATGGAGACAAAAGCATATTTTAACCATCTGAAAATGTTAAACACGAAGATGATGACGAGAAAAAAAGGGGAGAAATGTGATGACTTACCGACATGAGTGATGACACACTGTACCCTCTGTAGCAGCTCCTGGACTGACATCTCGTCTTCTCTCAGCCAGCACAGCATCACAGGGTGTGGGTCGCATCCACTCTCCTGCCCTTGTCTCTCTCTCCGCTCTATCTTTTTCTCTCTCCGCTGCCACGCCTCTTCTTGTCACCCTTCCTTACTCAACAATCTCCCCTCCTTTAGCTCCCTAATCCCGAATTTTTCTCCTCTTTTCTCTTTGCTGCTTCTTGTTTCTAGTTCTTTCTTCTTTGAGTTTTTTTATGTGGAGCCTCTCTTCTTCTTCATCACACCTCCTCCAAATTCAAACAATCACAAAGCCTGGGGGAGCAATGATGATGCCACTCCCAGCCAGTCAGCAAAATAGTAAGCCTGCATATGACTAAGACAGCTAGTCAGGGAATAAAACAGCAAGTAGCTTAGTCAGCCAGTCAGTAAATAACATAAGCAGTCAGCCAGGGTTTAGTTAATAAAATAACAAGTTTGTTTGTCAGCTAGTCACCCCGACAATAAACACCATAGCCAAACTGTTTCTCAGTCAGCAAACTAGGCAGTGAGTAAAAAAACAACAACAAAATAATTAAAGAAAAGAGCCAGTTTGTCTTTAAATTTGTAAGTCAAAAAAACAGCCACTCAGTAATTATTTTAAAATAAAGCTAATAATTTAAACAATACAACTACCCAACTACTCAGTCCTTTTCATAATGTCTGTTTACATATCCAAAAAGTAAGAAGAAACCTCCTGGTCAAAAACACAATAATCCTCCCAGCAAAATGATGCTCTGTTTGCTCTAATAAAGCAGCTGAGTCACAATGAGGGAAAACGAATCAGAGGGCTGCTTTACCTGAAGGCAAAGAGACACAGAAGCTGGGGGAGGGTGGATAGATGGGGTGGGGGTTAATAGGTCCATGAGTGAAATCCTGGTGCCTGGAGGTAGGCCTACGTGGATTGGAGCTAGTGGTAAATGGAAGTATTCATTGATCTGATTGAAGGTAGGAAAAATAACACTAGAAATCGTTTTTGAGTCTCTTAAAAGACAATAACCTTTCCCAATGTTTCACCATCATAATCTGACAAGGGCTTAAACCCCCCAAAAAAATCAATAGCTTATATAGCCTACAACAGACTATAATTTGTCATTCATGCTTTGGTTGCTGTTTATTCAGTGCTACCAGATGCCACTTTGCTGCTGATCCCGCTCCACATTTTGAATGAAGCCAGCAACGCCAGGCAAGGGCGTTAGCACCTCTATTGGGACTATGGAGATTGCCTGGGAGACAACCATTAGCCAGAGACATCTGCACTCAGCCTCACACTGCCGCTCACTTATTGTCCCTCTGGGGGATCCTAAATGGGATCTGCTACTCTGGTCAACGTAGTTAGATATAGGCATGGGGAGTGGTGATTGGTCAGGGTTAGGGAAAGAATATCGATAATGTGTTCTGTATCCAGCGTCATTATGCTCATATAACGTTGTTAACTTAAGAGAAATAATTAGCTTTTTGCTTATTTCAAATTCATAATAACTGACAAAAATGCTCATATATGATTTAGCTTTGTGTCATTATGATATTATCCAAAAGTTTGGAAATAACACAAGAATGCGAGATGAAAGGATGACAAAATATGAAGATGAGTTGCACATGAGTCAATTTGTGACAAGTTATCATATGAGAGACTTCTGTAGCTAATGTCAATACAGTAAAAATGGACCAAATTAACTTGTTGACTACAAGTTAGCATCAAACACAAACAGCTAAAACGTTTTTGAAATGACTGCTAGCTTAGCTACAAACTAGCATCAAACACAACAAAGGCTGTCAGCTGAATAGTGTTTTGAGCGTTAGCAATCACACCAGCAATCACATTAGCGTTAGCAATCACACCAAAGCTAGATAGCTAAAGCGTTTTTTAAATGATTCCCATCTTCTGTTACTGTTTGTAATGAGAAAAGTGTATTATTATATG
This sequence comes from Etheostoma spectabile, assembly GCF_008692095.1. Classification (NCBI taxonomy): domain Eukaryota; kingdom Metazoa; phylum Chordata; class Actinopteri; order Perciformes; family Percidae; genus Etheostoma; species Etheostoma spectabile. The sequence continues at coordinate 243,188 of NW_022605600.1, read as the reverse complement.
GATTTCATAAATTTCAGTACGACAGTTCTGTCGTAAACTGTTTAAATCTGAGCACAACTAACATCTGCACTCGACTAGAGCCGGTCTGACTCGGCTCTCATCGGGTATGACGCGTTATGCCGTAAACCGTTTACAGCTGAGCATGGTCAATGTCGGTACACGATCCGTCCCTCCTGCACGATCGGTTCTGCGCGTGTGCAGTATATTCGCGCATGCGCCAGATCTATTTCATGATTTTTTTACGACACTGCACGATCTGTTCCCATAGACAGTTAAGAAAGTCTGTTCGCCTCCACCGAAGCTAACGTTATTTAGCTAACAGTAGCTCTTTTCCACTGTTTAGTTTGAGTAACGTTATTTTAGGCTGAATCAACCTGTTAGCCCGTTAGCCGAAATAGCTGTTAGCTAAACTAGCATCAGCTTCCCGGTAGAGGCTAACCGTTCTCTTAGCTAATATATCAGTACACGATCTGTCATAGTTTGTAGCGGTTAGCCGTTAGCCTCATGGATGTATTAAGAGGACGGTTAGCCTCCACCGCCGTTAGCTTCCCGGCTAACCGCTACTTTGATTCAGTCTACATACAGTTACTCAAACAAACGTGGGGACAGCAGCTACAGCTAATTTAAGACTTGTACAGTAATAATAAAGACAATTTGAGTGATTGTGTTTTAAATGAGCACAAGTAGAACTGACGTAACCCATTATATATTTATATATCGCTGTTAGTTATATAATACACATATAATTGAGGGTCTTAAACATGCTGTCTCAGCTAGCGGTTAGCCGAATTAACTGTTAGCTAAACTAACTTTAGCCTTCCGGTGGAGGCTAACAGCAGACGGCTACTGTGGAATGGATCGTGCAGTGCCGTAAATCCCGGTAAATCCTCGTACATCATGATTATCATCTGCGCGTGCGCGAACATAATGCACATGCGCAGAACGGATCGTGCAGGCAGGACGGATGTGTACCGACAGTCAACTCAAATCTGCACTCTCTGTCTTTTTTTTTTTTTTTTTTTTTTTTAAAGCCATCTTTATTTCAAAAAATACAAAACGAACACCAACACACAATAAAAGTAAAAATACAAACACAACAACATACAATACAATACAATACAATTTGCCAGGGGAAGCTTAAAGGTCACGAGAGAATAAGGAGGACCAAATACTGACAGTTTTAGCTGCTTCTTGTTATGGGAGCCCGAAATCAGATTTTATAATGCACAACCTCATGGAAAAAAGAATAAATTAGGTTTTTTAGAACTGAATTTACTTTTGTGGATATGAAATTTGGCCAAAAGGATTAGTAAATTTATAATAAAAAACATCTTTTCTTTACTATGAGTTCTATAAAAACAAATACAACATTTCCCATATAGGGCAAAGTCTTTATAGATACGGTCAATGATAAATCTGTGTTGCCAAATCTTGGTATGAACAAACCAAAAAAGGTGTACAACAGTTTCTGGTGATCTCACAGAAAGAACACGTTTGCATCAATGTCTCTTTTAAATTTCAGCTATATGATGGCAGGGTAATATCTTGAATTATTCTAAACGACACTTCTTTCACCTTGTTCACTATCAGGTATTTGTGAGGAATCATCCAAACCTTTTTCCAGTCAATATCATTAACAAATCGGTTCCAATAAAATGTAACATTTGGAGTTGAAACAATTTCTTTCTGAAATAAAGCACGGACGTTCTTATTATTTCGAGGAAGTTGAGAAAAGCAGATTTTTCCAACTGGTGACTCAGCCACATCGGGGAGGGGGACAGCAGTAGGAGGAAGTCTACCAGCAGATCTGAACAGCATTATCGTGCCTGATGGAATGGCGTCAAATACGATCGCGAATTCTCTCGGCGTAACAGGAATGTTGTAAGTTGATAAAAACTCACTGTAAGTGAAAAGATACCCCTCTCCATTAAACAGCTGATCCACCAGCAGAATCTGATTAAGTACCCAACTCTCAAAGAAGAGTGATTTGTTTTTATATAATATATCTCTGTTATTCCAGATTAGGTATCTGTGAGGTGAGAAGTTATGTTTATAAATTAGACACCATGCTAAAAGGACCTGCTTGTGGAAGGTGGACAGTTTTACAGGGAGTTTGTCTACATTATGCACTCTGTCCTCTCACTCTCCTCATATTTGGCAGTGACAACACCCTTGCTTGAGCTCCGGCATCCGCAGCATGTGATCACATAGACCTATATGTGTGATCGTGCCTCTGATCGGAAGCCACGACATTTCGTCGGCGGAAGTTGCCTCTGATTGGCTTACCTTGGAATTCTTACCATAACCCTAACCAATCTTACTCCTTATGCCAAAACCTAACCAATCCAACCAACGAAGGCAACGAGAAATGACCAATCAGCGGCAGAGTAGGGCGGGTCAAGCCTTCACCATCCCACAAACGCGAATTTGCGAGCGGGAAGGTACTAACGCTAGCTAACCCGACAGCTAGAAGGCTTTGGTGCGTAGAAACTACGATTGTGTGATATTTAGGTCAGAGTTTGTTATATAAATTCAGTGTGATGCGCTATCTGCTAAACCAACAGCCAACGATTGGCTAATACTATTAGGTAACTTAATAGTTAACAAGCCAGCACTGACTAATTAGGCTAACTAATTGTAGTTAGCCTGTTGTGCTAGCTATAGCGTGTTAATTTATTAGGATTAATGCAGACAGCAACATGATATACAATACATAATGCACAGGACCCACCACTAACTTTACTGTTTGAATAACGACTTGGGTAAAATTAACGTTAACTGCTAGCTAGCAATGTAAAATTGAACTTGTTGAACGTTAACTAATACAAGACGTCAAAAGAGAATTGAGCTAATAATTAGCCGTCTGCAATACTTGCACAATAACCCAGGGAGTGCAGCATGGATATTGTTTAGTCTCTGGTGGTGCAATACTTTAGCCTTTCGGAATAATCATTAGATGTTATTGACATGATGCATATTTTATCCAAAGGGAAGCTTTGTGCTGCAGCTTGCGTGTATGATTGCTTCTGCATGTTTGTTCATCCCGGGTGTTTCTGTTGCTCTTTCAAAAATCAGGTGGAGTCATGCAGGCGTTTTTGAAAGGAGCAACTGTTCAGACTACCAGATCTCAGAAAGACAAGGCAGCAGCAGGGCAAAGTACAGAGAAGAAAGCCAAGGCTATTCCTTGGGTAGAAAAATAGTAAGTGTGAACCTCAAAGGTGTAATGTACAGTATCTCTTTCTGCTTCTTTAGCCTCAAGCCGCAAGATTTACAACCATTCGTTTGTGTCTTTTTTTTAAAGAAATATGTTGGCTAACGTTAATTAATATCCCTCCTCACGCTTTGGCCTACCCGTACATGAAAACTAAATGCTTTTGTCACGTCTGAACAATAAGTTGGGGGGATTGAGAAACACAAGGCATTGTGATGTCTTAAGGCCGGTAAGTGATACAGGAGTATAGTGTTTGTGTACACACAGGATTATTAGGGCTGTCAAAGTTTAAATAGTTCTAATTATATTCTAATCTATTTTTGCGCATTATGTCCATAAGAGACAAACAATACAGAAGGCTATTACTTGTATAGGTATATTTTAGGGGTGGGGGGGAAAAAATCGATACAGCATAGTACCACAATATTTTCCGTTGCAATACTGTATCGATACACAGGCGCCAGGTATCGCTCTTTTATTACATATGTGTTGGTCAGTTTGCATGCTTGACGATGCCATTTTCTGCAATAAAATTAAAGTGAGATGAACAAACTGAGAAATTTTATCTTTTTAGTTAACAGATGTTGTCTAAGTTTACTTTGAGGACATTTGAAATTGGGAAAAATAGAAGTTGGGGGGGGGGAAAAAATGTAATTTGAAATTTATTGTTGAATATTGCAATATGTTTAAAATTGCAATAATATTGTATTGATATCTTATCAAGAAGTTTCTGGTGATTCCCACCCCTATTCATTTTACTACTATATTACTTGGATAGGTATATTTATTTCAATAGAATATTAATATTTATTTTAAAAGATATACCTACCTACACGTTACAGAAGAAAACAAAATAATGCATTGTATGATGTGCGCTAATGACAAATAAAACCCTTGTCAGGCTTGCCTATTAACTGTGCCTAAATAGTTCGAACACATGCTAAATAAGTATTAACAGGCGGTGTTTTTGCAAATCCCAGCAGGCCAAAGTGTGTTGATGAGGTGGCCTTTCAGGAGGAGGTAGTAGCAGTGCTGAAGAAGTCTCTGGAAGGAGCTGATGTAAGTATCAGGGTATTATCATGGTTTTGATGATGCCTTTTGATGATTTGCGACCTGCAAATTTGACAGCTTATAATTTATTTTGTTGAAAAACGAGAAGAGTGAGTCTGCCAGAGTTCAATGTGTGTGTATACACACACACACACACACACACACACACAC
>NW_022605600.1:238394-238746 GCF_008692095.1 Etheostoma spectabile | reverse complement strand
ACACACACACACACACACACACACACACACACACACAGTACAGATCAAAAGTTTGGACACACCTTCTCATTCAATGCATTTTCTTTATTTTCATGACTATATACATTGTACATTTTCACTGAAGGCATCAAAACTATGAATGACCACATGTGGAATTAGCCACCCTTTGCTCTAATTACTGCTTTGCTCACTCTTGGCATTCTCTTGATGAGCTTCAAGAGGTAGTCACCTGAAATTGTTTCCCAACAGTCTTGAAGGAGTTCCCATAGATGCTTAGCACTTGGTGGTAAGGGGTAGGGGTGAAAACATACTACTGTGAAATGGGAGACCACTTGGTTACATCACCATACAG
>NW_022605600.1:238178-238384 GCF_008692095.1 Etheostoma spectabile | reverse complement strand
AAACTTCCAAGATGCCGTCTCTGTCGACTGTGTAGGTTTTGACTACAGTAGAGGCATATATTCTTATCTGTGTAGTACTTAGGTCTGTTTCTATACATGGTGTGTTGTATATCTGTTTCAATTATCACCGTTTTGAATGTCATTGATGATCAGAAAAACATTTTAACAAAAATGTCTTTATTGCTGATAAATTAAACATAACAGGC
>NW_022605600.1:237936-238168 GCF_008692095.1 Etheostoma spectabile | reverse complement strand
TTACATAAAATGATGTTACAGAACCATTATCACTATTAGAACCATAACTAACATGTCACACACATAAAAGAAAATCAAATGTATAAAACTAAAAAAATACACACAAGACCACAAACAAACAAATTTACTACGGCTATTCTGATATTCCAGACCAGCCTGAAACCTGTTGGCCAGTAACCCCCCTCCCCGCTCACCTTTCATCAGTGTCCCATATCAAAACCAACAACAATAT
>NW_022605600.1:234613-237926 GCF_008692095.1 Etheostoma spectabile | reverse complement strand
ACAATGAACAGGAATTAATTACAAATTATTACAATACTACAGTACCAATGCAATAATAAATGGGTACAACATAGGAAACTTCTGCATGTTTTCAGCCCCAAAGTGGATCAGCTGCTGTGTATATGTAAAGCACATAGCGATGTATCATAGACCGTTACTATATATTTATATACAATCTATGCGATGTATACAGTCCATTCAAGGCAGAGAAATGCGGGGCTGTTTTGCAAATAAACGTTAACGTTAGTGTTAACATTGCAAGCTAGCAGTTTTTTTTTTTTTTTTTTAAAGTTTCAGTTAGGAACATGGTTGCAAGTATATATGCACAGGACTGTATAGACCACAAAACAAGACTGTCGTAATTTTTAAATCAATTATTTAAGCCAAAAATACTTGCATTTATGTGTCTCTCTGGTCAATGTGGCAGCCATTGTTGCTTGTGTGTTTACAAGTGAGCTCGCGTCCAGGCTGTTTCTAGGGGTATACAGCCCTTGGTCTCACCCCTACCCCTCGGTCGTAATAGGTAATGGGACACCACTAGGTCCCATGTGAACGTGCAAAAACGAGGGGTAGGGGTAAGACAGAGAAATTAGATTCAGCCTTGAGCTTCCTTTCCTGGGGCGATCCTCTTGTGAGCCAGTTTTGTTGTAGCGCTTGATGGTTTTTGCAACTGCACTTTGGGACACATTCAAAGTTTTCGCAATTTTCAAGACTGACTGACCGTCATTAATACGAGGGATGAGCCGAATACTCGGCTGAAACGAGTATCCGGTACGGATAAAGCACTTTTGCCGAGTACAAGTATCATACGAGTATTGCGAGTCAATATCTGTACTCGGATTGAATAAGTCTCCACTGACTGTGTCTCCATTCTGTGATAGGCTAGTCACAGTGCTAGTCACAGCGCCTCTCCCCTACACTATTCTGTGATAGGCTAGTCCCAGCGTCCCTCCCCTACACTATCCTGTGATAGGCTAGTCCCAGCGTCCCTCCCCTACACTATTCTGTGATAGGCTAGTCCCAGCGCCCCTCCCTACACACAAAGATTCCTCCTGTTGTTGTGTCCCACCGGCCCTGCTCACACACACTCAGGACACGGAAAAGTGAACAGCTTTCTTCTCAGGTCTGCGGGCTTTTCTGTTAACATTTAGGGTTTCTTCAGCTTCAGGTTTGTTTTATACTTCGGTTCAAACTAATACTTAGCAACCAGAAGACTTCTGGTAACCGTGGGGATTGTTCAGACATGGTGTTGGTAGAATGCGACTCGGGTTGCATCTCTGCCGTTTTTTTTAAAAGTGCCTGCTGGCTCTAATAAATATTCAATAACAATTTCTGATCAACCCATATCAATTGCATGCTTAAAATAACATACCGGTTAAACCCCCGCCCATTTCAAGACAACCCGACCCACTTCCGGGTTAAATCTGACCACTTCTGGGTTAGGCCCCGCCCAGTCCGAGTATGGATACGGATACAGATAATTCATGTGGTAAACAGATACAGATAATGCTGTATCCCTAATTAATACCCTTGTGTTGTCCTCGGGTCAAATTTGACCAGTTTACAAAAACTTTCTATATCAGAAAAGAAAGTGACAAATGTTGAAAAAAAACTACAAGAAAGGAAAAAGCAACAAAATACTTTTTTTTTTTTTTAACGCTGAAAAAGTGACAAACAATCCGAAAAAATGACTGAAACATAATTTAAAAAGAGTTTTAATAAAAGTGACAAATAGGATTCAAATTGACAAAAACATTGAGAACGTGTAGAAAAAGAACAACAATGTTGAAATTTCAACCAATGTTGCAGGTCAACTGGAAGACAACGCAAGGGTTAAAGTAATGATGGCCACTTGTTTCTCTTTAGTTAGCTGATTGGTTCTTGCCATAATATGATTTCTAACAGTTGTCCAATAGGGCCGTCGGCTGTGTATCAACCTGACTTCTTCAAAACACAACTGATGTTCCCAACTCTATTAATAAGGCAAGAAATTCCACTAATTAACCCTGAGGAGGCACACCTGTGAAGTAAAAACCATTTCAGGTGACTACCTCATGAAACCCATTGAGAGAACACCAAGGGTTTGCAGCACTATCAAAAAAGCAAAGGGTGGCTACTTTGAAGAAACTAGAATATAAGACACGTTTTAAGTTATTTCACACATTTTTGTTAAGTACATAATTCCACATGTGTTCATTCAGTTTTGATGCCTTCAGTGATAATCTACAATGTAGTCATGAAAAGAAAGGAAACTCTGTGTGTGTGTGTGTGTACGTGTGTACGCGTACTACCCACTCACCTACTCATTCAATGAGTTTCCTTTATTTTCATGACTATTTACATTGTAGGTTCTCACTGAAGGCATCAAAATTATGAATGAACACAAATGGTTGAAGTTGCGGCAAACTCCGGGTATTGTTCAAATTTGTGGAAAAGTTGCAGTGATTGGTCAAAATTGCAAGTCGCACCAAAGTCGCTCTGATTGGTTGAATTGGCGCGATGGCATCATCGCGAAATCCTGGAGGGACTGATTTTGTAGGCATTAAATAAATTATCGTATTTTCCAGACGCTCTGGAATATAAATCGCATCAGTCATGAATGCGTCATGAAGAGGGGAAAAAAAACATAAGTCGCACTAGACTATAAGCCTAGAGCGCCCTCCTGCGGCTGTAGATGGTAATGTTTTCAGTATGAATGTTAATGTATGAAATGTTAAATTATAATATGTTGATACAGTGTTTGATACACTGCTGTTTTAGCAAGTTTTCCTACTTACAAAGCATATGAAGGTGTGTAATTATTATCGTTACAAGAAAGCTACAACAAAAATCTAGAAAATCACATTGTGTAATTTTTAAATAATTTGCATTTTATTGCAAATTAATTATTAGGTACAATTTGAGGAACTCTTAAATACAGCTAACCAGCCATTTATGTTAGAGGCAGAGCTGGAGGATGATAGGGGATTGTCGTCAATTTCCCTGGTGGATGTCACTGAGGTAGTTAAACAACTCCACAGTGGAAAAGCCCAAGGGATTGTGAGATCTGTCCAGAAATGCTGAAAGCTGTGGGTGTGGAGGGGCTGTCTTGGTTGACACGCCCCATGCGTCAACATAACGTGGAGGTCTGGGACGGTGCCTAGGAAATGGCAGACCGAGTTGGTGGTTCCCCTCTTAAAAAAGGGGGACCAGAGGGTTTGTGTCAATTATAGGGGTATCACACTTCTCAGCCTCACTGGTAAAGTCTAGGGATGAGCGAGTACAGCATTATCTGTATTAGGGCTGCACGATTATGGCCAAAATGATAATCACG
>NW_022605600.1:234451-234603 GCF_008692095.1 Etheostoma spectabile | reverse complement strand
TCAAAATTTTGATCGCGATTATTCTCACGATTATTTGTTGAATTTAACCAAAACAGATTGTATTGTCACATAGGCTGTTTCTAACTGCGAGAGGGAGTGTGATGGACGCTACTCACAAAGACACGGCTTATCATTATGAACGGGTCCCGCAC
>NW_022605600.1:234279-234441 GCF_008692095.1 Etheostoma spectabile | reverse complement strand
GCGGATACACGGCGTGTGTATGAAACGTCTATCTTCACTGCGCTGCATCTTTATGAACTATGATATTCTTCCAATGGGTCACATCTCTGGCCCAGGTCCAAGTCCAGCAGCTCCGTCTCCCACGCTATTACTTTGCCAACTGAAGTTAGTTGCATTCAATAA
>NW_022605600.1:234141-234269 GCF_008692095.1 Etheostoma spectabile | reverse complement strand
GTTCTTCGCCGTGGCGGCCACGATAGCTACCAGCGGAAGTTACGATAGTTACCAGCGGAAACACAGGTATAAATACAGTTTTGCCCCTCATACTTAACAATATACAGCTGTGTTAATAAAAAATTAAA
>NW_022605600.1:227196-234122 GCF_008692095.1 Etheostoma spectabile | reverse complement strand
AGTTTGGACCGGCGCTGTGTGGCGGGGCTGCGTGGAGAGTAGACGAGAGAGAGTAGAGATCCCAAACAGGCACGGCTTTACAGACGAAATGGGTCACGTAACGCAAAATTAAACCATATCCATATAAACAGCATTGCAGCGGATGGGAGGACATTAGCGCCGGTGCATCCTAGAGGAGCTAACGGCTAACAGACGCTACTAGCTAACAGCTAACAGACGCTAACTAGCACCGACTAGCACTGGTCACCGCTGTTGTCTGAAAAACAACAAACGGGACAAAATGTTGCGTTTACTGGTAAACTGGTAAACCTAAAGACGGACGTATAACCGACTGCTATCTGTTGAGTTTTCCTCCCGTTACTCTGTCCTGAGTGTGACTGTCTACCTCTAGAAACTAAGCTGCACGGTGCAGGAACAACTGACTGGCTCATGAGCAGACGGTAGTAGTGGCAGATGGGCTATGCAAAAAACCCGGAGCGTTCTGTGAAATGACGCTTTAAAAAAATAATCGCTCGATCACGCAAATTTGATCGTGGGAAGTCAAAATCGTGATCGCGATTAAAATTCGATTAATTGTGCAGCCCTAATCTGTATCTGTTTACCACATGAATTATCTGTATCCGGATCCGTACTCGGACTGGGCGGGGCCTAAACGGAAGTGGTCAGATTTAACCAGGAAGTGGGTCGGGTTCTCTTGAAATGGCGGGCTTACCGGTATGTTATTTAAGCATGCATTGATATGAGTTGATCAAAAATTGTTATATTTATGCTGATTGAAAACTATTTACATGACGACATCGAGCTTCAGATCAATGGTGTTGTCATGGTAACAAACTATATACAGAACGTTTTGCAACAATGAATACAACACATGCGGTTGCAATTATGAAGTAAAATGTAATGAACAAGAGTTTTCATACTCTATATAACTTTAGCAGCTGACAGTAAAAAAAAAAAATCTCTGATGGCAGAGACGCAATGGGAGTTGCATTTAAACCAAGCAGCATTTCTAAAACCCATGTTCACCAGAAATCTACTGGTTACTAAGTCTGTAAGTACTATAAACCGAAGTTAAAAACGGAGAGAGAGAATTTCTCCTTGTTCTGTGTGTGATTGATCCGAGCGGGTTTGTAGGCGGGGGGGGGGGGCGCTGTGACTATCACAGAACGCTGCGCGGCCAGTTGAGGAGTTGTATTCAATCCGAGCACGGATATTGACTCATATTACTCGTATAATCTTGTACTCGGCAAAAGTGCTTATCCGTACTGGATACTGTTTCAGCCGGATACTCGGCTCACCCTAGTAAGTCTACTCCAAGGTGCTGGAAAGGAGGGTTCGGCCGATAGTTGAACCTTGGGTTGAAGAGGACAATGCAGATTCCGTCCTGGTCTGGAACAACAAATCAGATCTTCACTCTCGCAAGGATCCTGGAGGGAGCCTGAGATTATGCCCAACATCTCTTTTGTGGATGGAGAAAGCGTATGACCGGTCCCCCGGGAGATACTGTGGGAGGTGCTGCAGGATTTCGGGTGAGGGGGTCCCTCCTCAGTAGGGCTGTAACGATATGGAAAATAAACCAAAATCGCGACACTCAGCTCCACAAACCTGTGTTGCGTTGGGAGAAGGAAGAATCGCTACATACTCCTTCGCACTCCAGAGTTATCCTTCTCGTCCAGATCCAGTGTTACCACATCTTTAAATTACTAATAGTCCTTTTGGTGCCTTATTCCTGTTTTTGTCTGGTAAATTTAGATATTGCACAGACGGCTAAAAGCGAAAGAGGAGCACCGGTAACGCTAATGGAGGTGTAATGTTATGAGTAGCCGTTGTTTGACTCTGGTGTCGGTCTGTTTCCCAACGGTTCAGTAACTGCCGTTAGCGTCCTTAGCACCGGAATTAAGTGCTACCGGAATGGTTGTAGCTGGCTGGGGGCTGACTGGAATGGGTGTGTGCCGTGGCCCGGCGTTGTCAGCTCTCATCTCAACTGAAGCCTTGCAGCGCTGGAGAATGAGGCAGAAGACACCAGAATTACCATTAGATTAGTCGTCTATCTATACAGTTAACGTTACTGATGAATTTGTGGGTTAGTTAGCCCAGATTGTTACCGTGGTCAAAACAATCGTACTAAAATAATGAGCGTGTTGGATGTTACCACCAAGAATTACATTAGCATTACATTAGCTTCTTGTCAACCAGCACCTTTACAGTAGGCACCAAAGCACTTTTGTCTTCGTTCCCCCTACACCTGGTAGGGGAATTGTTCCAATATTCTATGTCTCATTCCAGTGAGTTAATGAACCACTGAAACGATTTGGAAACAATTACATTATTGTAATCAATTACAAAACGATGCCATGTGGCAGAAAAAATGATTACAACCCCCCCCCCAAAAAAAGAAAATAGAATGGAGGTTTATCAAATCGTGGTTCAAAAATCCTGAACCGACTCAAGCCAAAGTTTGGTGTGTCGTTATAGCCCTACTCCTCGGGGCCATCCAAAATCTGTATGACCAAAGCGAGAGCTGTGTCTGGGTTCTCTGCAGTAAGTCAGACTTGTTTCACTTGAGAGTTGGCCTCCGCCAGGGCTGCACTTTGTCACTAATCCTGTTGTAGTATTATGGGTGGAATATTGAGGTGTGGTGGGGGGGGGGTTGCGGTTTGGTGGCTGGGATCTCATTGCTGCTTTTTGCGGATGATGTGGTTCTGATGGCATCATCAGCCTGTGACCTTCAGCACCCATGGATCGGTTTGTAGCCAAGTGTGAAGCGGCTGGGATGAGATCAGCACCTCTAAATAATAGGAAACTGATAGAGTGCCTTCTCCAGCAAGGGAATGAATCCTTACCCCAAGTGAAGGAGTTTAAGTACCTTGGGGTCTTGTTCACGAGTGAGGGGACAATGGAGCGGAGATTGGTCGAGAATCGTCGCAGCGGGTGCGGTATTACATTCAGTTTATCGCACCGTTGTGACAAAAAGAGAGCTGAGCCAGAAGGCAAAGCTCTAGATCTTCCGGTCAGTGGTCATTCCTACCTTCACCTATGGTCATAAAGGCTGGCTCATGACCGGAGGGATTATATCTCCACACTGGCCTGGGAACCCCTCGGGATCCCCCAGTCTGAGCTGGTTAATTTGGCTTGGGAAAGGAAGTTTGAGCTCCCCTGCTGGAGCTGCTGCCCCCGCAACCGATACCGGATAAGCGGACGAAGATGGATGGAAGTATGGATGATGGACAGACCACATAACCTTCTCCCATTCCTCCCCTAGATCATCCAGATGGTCATGTGGCAAACTTCAGACGGGCCTGGAGGTGCGCTGGCTTAGCAGGGCCCTGCAGAATTTTAATCCATGATGGTTTTCTTTGAGACTGGTCCCAGCTCTCTTCAGGTTTTTGACCAGGTCCTGCCTGTAGTTCGGGCTGATCCGTCACCTTCCTCATGATCATTGTTGGCACATGAGGTGAGATCTGCATGGGCCCCAAACCGAGGGAGATTGACCGTCATCTTGAACTTCTTCCATTTTCTAATAATAAAACAGTTTTGGGTTCTCACCAAGCTACTTGCCTATTATCCTGTAGCCCATCCAGCCTTCTACAGGTTTACAATTGCATCCCTGATGTCTTTACACAGCTCTCTGGTCTTGGCCGTTGTGGAGAGGTTGGAGTCTGTTTGAGTGTGTGGACAGGTTCTTTTTATATAGGTAACAAGTTCAAACAGGTGCAAGTAATAAGTGGAGAACAGGATGGCTTCTTAAAGAAAAACTAACAGGTCGTGAAAGACGAAATTCCTACTGGTTGGTAGGTGATCAAATCTTTATTTAATTATAAGTCATACAATGTGATTTTCTGATTTTTGTCTCTCACAGTTGAAGTGTACTTATGATAAAAATTAGACCTCTACATGCTTTTTAAGTAGGAAAACCTGAAAAATGGTAGTGTATCAAATACTTGCACTTTCCCTGTCTATAAGTTGCCCCGACTGCAAGTGGCAGGACCAGCCAAACAATGAAAAAAAGTGTTACTTATAACATATAGTATTATATACGGACGGTATATTTAAATTTTATTCCTTGTCTATATAAGTGCATTACATTTCTTTAATGACGGTATTGAAACTGATATGTTGCTATTTTTAAGACCTCGCGGGATATCGTATTACCGCCAACTGGGCTAACAATATTGTGTTTAGCATTGACATCGCAAGTGTCGCATGCGCGTAGTCACATCGCAGGACATTACGATGTTGACGCTAAAAGTTTTTTGCTGCTTGATAGAAAAGTAAACTTTCACCCTTCCCTTTTTTATGATTGTTACCGTCCGACCCTTCCCTTTAAGACAGGTAGCCATGTGGGCAACGTGTGTATGTTAGTCCAACGGGGTTTGTTATGGGATGAGCTCTCCTGTGTAGAAAACTACCGCAGGCAGCAGCTACACAGTGATGCGCATAGTTTTCGATAGGTAGTCAGTGAAGCTACAGCAGTCAGTGTTTATGTTCGCTGCAAATACAACTAATCACCTAAATTATGCAACATAATCCAACGTCTCCGGCCATTTACCCCGCAGAATGCTGCTACCAGCCAGACTGAAGCTAATAAGCCTAAAGAGCTGCGACGGTTTTAGAGCCGCAACACTGGAAACTAACGCTAATCTACTACAGAAGTCTGGTCTGATCTAACGTCATTTCCACTGATTTAATTGTTCTTGGATACACAGTTTGTTGCTAGTGCTGGCCCGCTAGTCACCCCAACCTGAAATTTAGACGAAGCGACATGCAGTCATTGTCATTCACGTTAGCCGAATTGATTAATATATGAATACATTGGTGTCATTCTGGTCAACCAGCATATTTATACCTGATGTCCCTCTCCAAAACCACTTAGAAGAGTAACGTTAGTCACAGTGCTGACTTCCGCTGGTGTTTGTTGACAAGTTCGACAAAGAATGGTTTACTAGAAAAGATCCTCTTTCATTTTTTTTCTCTATGTAGATGCACTCCACTACAAAATCACCACAGTAGTAGATAGAAAGATGACACATAGAGCTATTTGTCATCTTTAAAAAATTACTTTTCTTTTTTCATATCGCAATATATATTGCAGGGGGAAACAATCGCAATGTAAGTACATGTAAGTTCCAATATCGTACAGGCCTACGCCCACCCTAACGGATGGTCAACCATGTCATGAGTGTTGGCATGTATAGTTTGTCCACCAGAGGGCACTCTACAACGTCACTGTTGGGCAACGCTCTTTCGTTTTTGTCAAAGAACTTTAGGTTTCAATTCTTAAGTTTGTATTTTTATACATTTTATTTATCAGAACTTTAATATATTTTGATGTTCTGTTGTGACAATAAAAGAAATTAGTGCAAGTTTATGACTACCAATATCTAAAATTGTGTTTATATTTTGTTTACACTAAAGAATAATATATATTGGCATATCAGATTTTTTTATAACATAATATTTTATTTGCTTTAAAAATCCTTTATCGGTCTGGCTCTAGTAGACATGCATATTCATTATGTGAATAAAGGATATTATGAAAAGTTTATGTCGGTTTCCTGCATGTCTACAAAAAGGGGACCTTTTTATTGGTATTGATTGAGTCAGTGTTATCGATCCAACACCAAAGTATTCTATTGTACCTTAAATAATGTTTCCAAAATCGTTTCAGTGGTTCATTAACTCGTTGAATGAGACATAAGAATATTGGTATCCTGGATCTTGTTCTTTCGGTCATGACCCAGCCTTTATGACATAGGTGAGGGTAGGAACGAAGATTGATTAGATTTGTCACAATGGTCAAAATCAAAGTGAATAATGCTGCCCCGCACTTTGCCGATCCTCTGGCCAATCCTCACTACATTGTCAAACCCAAGGTACTTGAACTCCTTCATTGGGGGTAAGGAGGACCCATTCCCTAACTAAACATTCTTAATGACAAACTCACAAAGCATTATATTGCATCAATATGAAGACAATTGGTAAACTAAATAAATGAAATCACCACTCACAAACTGTACCAACAAGGCAAACATTAGCAAAATCATGTATTTCTTGTTTTGTTGTACAAATTGATGAAGGCATAACCTCACTAATATTTTTGTTTTAATTGCAGCTTCCCAACCTGCTCTTCTATGGCCCTCCTGGAACAGGAAAGACCTCAACTATATTAGCTGCTGCCAGAGAACTTTATGGGTGAGTGGACTGGTACTGTAATAGCTTACAATCTCCGGCACCAGGCCGGAGTGCTGTAAGCTAGTTACTATTTTAGAAAAAAAATAAAGAAATAAATGATAGAGTCCATATGGTATTTGTTATGCACTGGGTTAACTAATTCACAGTTCCACCTACTAATGAGGGAGTGCTTGCTTCTGCAGCATATGTTCAAGAAAGATACTGTACGGCAGCAGCAGTATAAGTGCTTGCTCGTCATTAGATGCTAGTCACAAAGCTTCAGCCTGAATCTCACTTCTCTGTCTTAACCCTTCCCCTTGCTCCTTACTCTTAGTTTGCACTTCACTGAGAGGAGGGCTATCCCAATATTTATTTGATCAAGGGTTGGGCTAAGGGGAAGGGCTACATACCCCTTAAAACCAAGCAAAGTCCAGAGCATTGTACTCAGAATACACTGCTGACCGGCAACAATGGCTGCCAAATCGACCAGAGTCCCATAAATAGAAGTATTTTTAGCTTAAATAATTGATTTAAAAATTATGTGTTGTTTTGTGCTCTACACAGTCGTGTGTGTGTGTGTGTGTGTGTGTGTGTGTGTGTGTGTGTGTGTGTGTGTGTGTGTGTGTGTGTGTGTGTGTGTGTGTGTGTGTGTGTGTGTGTTGTGTGTGTTGTGTGTGTGTGTGTGTGTGTGTGTGTGTGTGCTGTGTGTGATTGGATGTTTTATTAAATGGCTAGCTTTGCTATGCTAACACCTA
>NW_022605600.1:227071-227171 GCF_008692095.1 Etheostoma spectabile | reverse complement strand
AAAGACGGACGTATAACCGACTGCTATCTGTTGAGTTTTCCTCCCGTTACTCTGTCCTGAGTGTGACTGTCTACCTCTAGAAACTAAGCTGCACGGTGCA
>NW_022605600.1:225896-227061 GCF_008692095.1 Etheostoma spectabile | reverse complement strand
ACTGGCTCATGAGCAGACGGTAGTAGTGGCAGATGGGCTATGCAAAAAACCCGGAGCGTTCTGTGAAATGACGCTTTAAAAAAATAATCGCTCGATCACGCAAATTTGATCGTGGGAGTCAAAATCGTGATCGCGATTAAAATTCGATTAATTGTGCAGCCCTAATCTGGATCTGTTTACCACATGAATTATCTGTATCCGGATCGTACTCGGACTGGGCGGGGCCTAAACGGAAGTGGTCAGATTTAACCAGGAAGTGGGTCGGGGTCTCTTGAAATGTGCGGGGCTTAACCGGTATGTATTTAAGCATGCAATTGATATGAGTTGATCAAAAATTGTTTTATTTATGCGATTTGAAAACTATTTACATGACGACATCGAGCTTCAGATCAATGGTGTTGTGCATGGTAACAAACTATATACAGAACGTTTTGCAACAATGAATACAACACATGCGGTTGCAATTATGAAGTTAAAATGTAATGAACAAGAGTTTTCATACTCTATATAACTTAGCAGCTGACAGTAAAAAAAAAAAAATCTCTGATGGCAGAGACGCAATGGGAGTTGCATTTAAACCAAGCAGCATTTCTAAAACCCATGTTCACCAGAAATCTACTGGTTACTAAGTCTGTAAGTACTTAAAACCGAAGTTAAAAAGGAGAGAGAGAATTTCTCCTTGTTCTGTGTGTGATGATCCGAGCGGGTTGTAGGCGGGGGGGGGGGGCGCTGTGACTATCACAGAACGCTGCGCGGCCAGTTGAGGAGTTGTATTCAAACCGAGCACGGAATTGACTCATATCACTCGTATAATACTTGTACTCGGCAAAAGTGCTTTATCCGTACTGGATACTCGTTTCAGCCGGATACTCGGCTCACCCCTAGTAAAGTCTACTCCAAGGTGCTGGAAAGGAGGGTTCGGCCGATAGTTGAACCTTGGGTTGAAGAGGAACAATGCAGATTCCGTCCTGGTCATGGAACAACAAATCAGATCTTCACTCTCGCAAGGATCCTGGAGGGAGCCTGAGATTATGCCCAACATCTCTTTTGTGGATCTGGAGAAAGCGTATGACCGGGTCCCCCGGGAGATACTGTGGGAGGTGCTGCAGGATTTCGGGGTGAGGGGGTCCCTCCTCAGTAGGGCTGTAACGATATGGAAAATAAA
>NW_022605600.1:223781-225886 GCF_008692095.1 Etheostoma spectabile | reverse complement strand
CGACACTCAGCTCCACAAACCTGTGTTGCGTTGGGAGAAGGAAGAATCGCTACATACTCCTTCGCACTCCAGAGTTATCCTTCTCGTCCAGATCCAGTGTTACCACATCTTTAAATTACTAATAGTCCTTTTGGTGCCTTATTCCTGTTTTGTCTGGTAAATTTAGATAATTGCACAGACGGCTAAAAGCGAAAGAGGAGGCACCGGTAACGCTAATGGAGGTGTAATGTTATGAGTAGCCGTTGTTTGACTCTGGTGTCTGGGTCTGTTTCCCAACGGTTCAGTAACTGCCGTTAGCGTCCTTAGCACCGGAATTAAGTGCTCACCGGAATGGTTGCTAGCTGGCTGGGGGCTGACTGGAATGGGTGTGTCCGTGGACCCGGCGGTTGTCAGCTCTCATCTCAACTGAAGCCTTGCAGCGCTGGGAGAATGAGGCAGAAGACACCAGAATTACCATTAGATTAGTCGTCTATCTATACAGTTAACGTTACTGATGAATTTGTGGGTTAGTTAGCCCAGAGTTGTTAACCGTGGTCAAAACAATCGTACTAAAAATAAATGAGCGTGTTGGATGTTACCAACCAAGAATTACATTAGCATTAACATTAGCTTCTTGTCAACCAGCACCTTTACAGTAGGCACCAAAGCACTTTTGTCTTCGTTCCCCCTACACCTTGGTAGGGGAATTGTTACCAATATTCTTATGTCTCATTCCAGTGAGTTAATGAACCACTGAAACGATTTTGGAAACAATTACATTATTGTAATCAATTACAAAACGATGCCATGTGGCAGAAAAAATGTATTACAACCCCCCCCCCAAAAAAAAGAAAATAGAATGGAGGTTTGTATCAAATCGTGGTTCAAAAATCCTGAACCGACTCAAGCCAAAGTTTGGTGTGTCGTTATAGCCCTACTCCTCGGGGCCATCCAAAATCTGTATGACCAAAGCGAGAGCTGTGTCTGGGTTCTCTGCAGTAAGTCAGACTTGTTTCACTTGAGAGTTGGCCTCCGCCAGGGCTGCACTTTGTCACTAATCCTGTTTGTAGTATTTATGGGTGGAATATTGAGGTGTGGTCGGGGTGGGGAGGGGTTGCGGTTTGGTGGGCTGGGGATCTCATTGCTGCTTTTTGCGGATGATGTGGTTCTGATGGCATCATCAGCCTGTGACCTTCAGCACCCATGGATCGGTTTGTAGCCAAGTGTGAAGCGGCTGGGATGAGGATCAGCACCTCTAAATAATAGGAAACTGATAGAGTGCCTTCTCCAGCAAGGGAATGAATCCTTACCCCAAGTGAAGGAGTTTAAGTACCTTGGGGTCTTGTTCACGAGTGAGGGGACAATGGAGCGGGAGATTGGTCGGAGAATCGTCGCAGCGGGTGCGGTATTACATTCAGTTTATCGCACCGTTGTGACAAAAAGAGAGCTGAGCCAGAAGGCAAAGCTCTAGATCTTCCGGTCAGTGGTCATTCCTACCTTCACCTATGGTCATAAAGGCTGGCTCATGACCGGAGGGATTATATCTCCAACCTGGCCTGGGAACCCCTCGGGATCCCCCAGTCTGAGCTGGTTAATTTGGCTTGGGAAAGGGAAGTTTGAGCTCCCCTGCTGGAGCTGCTGCCCCCGCAACCCGATACCGGATAAGCGGACGAAGATGGATGGAAGTATGGATGAATGGACAGACCACATAACCTTCTCCCATTCCTCCCCTAGATCATCCAGATGGTCATTGGCAAACTTCAGACGGGCCTGGAGGTGCGCTGGCTTGAGCAGGGCCCTGCAGAATTTTAATCCATGATGGTTTTCTTTGAGACTGGTCCCAGCTCTCTTCAGGTTTTTGACCAGGTCCTGCCGTGTAGTTCTGGGCTGATCCGTCACCTTCCTCATGATCATTGTTGGCACATGAGGTGAGATCTTGCATGGAGCCCCAAACCGAGGGAGATTGACCGTCATCTTGAACTTCTTCCATTTTCTAATAATAAAACAGTTTTGGGTTCTCACCAAGCTACTTGCCTATTATCCTGTAGCCCATCCCAGCCTTCTACAGGTTTACAATTGCATCCCTGATGTCTTTACACAGCTCTCTGGTCTTGGCCGTTGTGGAG
>NW_022605600.1:222931-223771 GCF_008692095.1 Etheostoma spectabile | reverse complement strand
CTGTTTGAGTGTGTGGACAGGTGTCTTTTTATATAGGTAACAAGTTCAAACAGGTGCAAGTAATAAGTGGAGAACAGGATGGCTTCTTAAAGAAAAACTAACAGGTCTGTGAAAGACGAAATTCCTACTGGTTGGTAGGTGATCAAATACTTTATTTAATTATAAGTCATACAATGTGATTTTCTGGATTTTTGTCTCTCACAGTTGAAGTGTACTTATGATAAAAATTAGACCTCTACATGCTTTTTAAGTAGGAAAACCTGAAAAATTGGTAGTGTATCAAATACTTGCACTTTCCACTGTCTATAAGTTGCCCCGGACTGCAAGTGGCAGGACCAGCCAAACAATGAAAAAAAGTGTTACTTATAACATATAGTATTATATACGGACGGTATATTTAATATTTATTCCTTGTCTGCTATATAAGTGCATTACATTTCTTTAATGACGGTATTGAAACTGATATGTTGCTATTTTTAAGACCTCGCGGGATATCGTATTACCGCCCAACTGGGCTAAACAATATTGTGTTTTAGCATTGACATCGCAATGTGCGCATGCGCGATAGTCACATCGCAGGACATTACGATGTTGACGCTAAAAGTTTTTTGCTGCTTGATAGAAAAGTAAACTTTCACCCTTCTCCTTTTTATATGATTGTTACCGTCCGACCCTTCCCCTTTAAGACAGGTAGCCATGTGGGCAACGTGTGTATGTTAGTCCAACGGGGTTTGTTATGGGAAGTGAGGCTCTCCGTGTGTAGAAAACTACCGCAGGCAGCAGCTGACACAGTGATGCGCATAGTTTTCGATAGGTAGTCAGTGAAGCTACAGCAGTCAG
>NW_022605600.1:222727-222921 GCF_008692095.1 Etheostoma spectabile | reverse complement strand
TCGCTGCAAATACAAACTAAATCACCTAAATTAATGCAACATAATCACAACGTCTCCCGGCCATTTACCCCCGCAGAATGCTGCTACCAGCCAGACTGAAGCTAATAAGCCTAAAGAGCTGCGACGGTTTTAGAGCCGCAACACTGGAAACGTAACGCTAATCTACTACAGAAGTCTGTGTCTGATCTAACGTC
>NW_022605600.1:222083-222717 GCF_008692095.1 Etheostoma spectabile | reverse complement strand
ATTTAATTGTTCTTGGATACACAGTTTGTTGCTAGTGCTGGCCCGCTAGTCACCCACAACCTGAAATTTAGACGAAGCGACATGCAGTCATTGTCATTCACGTTAGCCTGAATTGATTAATATATGAATACATTGGTGTCATTCTGGTCAACCAGCATATTTATACCTGATGTCCCTCTCCAAAACCACTTCAGAAGAGTAACGTTAGTCACAGTGCTGACTTCCGCTGGTGTTTGTTGACAAGTTCGACAAAGAATGGTTTACTAGAAAAGATCCTCTTTCATTTTTTTTCTTCTATGTAGATGCACTCCACTACAAAATCACCACAGTAGTAGATAGAAAGATGACACATAGAGCTATTTGTCATCTTTAAAAAATTACTTTTTCTTTTTTCATATCGCAATATATATTGCAGGGGGAAAACAATCGCAATGTAAGTACATGTAAGTTCCAATATCGTACAGGCCTACGCCCAACCCTAACGGATGGTCAACCATGTCATGAGTGTTGGCATTGTATAGTTTGTCCACCAGAGGGCACTCTACAACGTCACTGTTGGCAACGCTCTTTTCGTTTTTGTTCAAAGAACTTTAGGTTTCAATTCTTAAGTTTGTATTTTTATACATTTTATTTA
>NW_022605600.1:221703-222073 GCF_008692095.1 Etheostoma spectabile | reverse complement strand
ACTTTAATATATTTTGATGTTCTGTTGTGACAATAAAAGAAATTAGTGCAAGTTTATGACTACCAATATCTAAAATTTGTTTATATTTTGTTACACTAAAGAAATAATATATATTGGCATATCAGATTTTTTTATAAACATAATATTTTTATTTGCTTTAAAAATCCTTTATCGGTCTGGCTCTAGTAGACATGCATATTCATTAATGATGAATAAATGAATATTATGAAAAAGTTGTATGTCCGGTTTCCTGCATGTCTACAAAAAGGGGACCTTATTTATTGGTATTGATTGATGTCAGTGTTTATCGATCCAACACCAAAGATTCTATTGTACCTTAAATAATGTTTCCAAAATCGTTTCAGTGGTT
>NW_022605600.1:208863-221693 GCF_008692095.1 Etheostoma spectabile | reverse complement strand
CGTTGGAATGAGACATAAGAATATTGGTATCCTGGATCTTGTTCTTTCGGTCATGACCCAGCCTTTATGACCATAGGTGAGGGTAGGAACGAAGATTGATTAGATTTGTCACAATGGTCAAAAATCAAAGTGAATGTAATGCTGCCCCCGCACTTTGCCGATCCTCTGGCCAATCCTTCACTACATTGTCAAACCCAAGGTACTTGAACTCCTTCATTTGGGGGTAAGGAGGACCCATTCCCTAACTAAACATTCTTAATGACAAACTCACAAAGCATTAATATTGCATCAATATGAAGACAATTGGTAAACTAAATAAATGAAATCACCACTCACAAACTGTACACAAAGGCAAACATTAGCAAAATCATGTATTTCTGTTTTGTTGTACAAATTGATGAAGGCATAACCTCACTAATATTTTTGTTTTAATTGCAGCTTCCCAACCTGCTCTTCTATGGCCCTCCTGGAACAGGAAAGACCTCAACTATATTAGCTGCTGCCAGAGAACTTTATGGGTGAGTGGACTGGTACTGTAATAGCTTACAATACTCCGGCACCAGGCCGGAGTGCTGTAAGCTAGTTACTATTTTAGAAAAAAATATAAAGAAATAAATGATAGAGTCCATATGGTATTTGTTATTGCACTGGGTTAACTAATTATCACAGTTCCACCTACTAATGAGGGAGTGCTTGCTTCTGCAGCATATGTTCAAGAAAGATACTGTACGGCAGCAGCAGTAATAAAGTGCTTGCTCGTCATTAGATGCTAGTCACAAAGCTTCAGCCTGAATCTCACTTCTCTGTCTTAACCCTTCCCCTTGCTCCTTACTCTTAGTTTTGCACGTTCACGTGAGAGGAAGGGCTATCCCAATATTTATTTTGATCAAGGGTTAGGGCTAAGGGGAAGGGCTACATACCCCTTAAAACCAAGCAAAGTCCAGAGCATTGTACTCAGAATACACTGCTGACCGGCAACAATGGCTGCCAAATCGACCAGAGTCCCATAAATAGAAGTATTTTTAGCTTAAATAATTGATTTAAAAATTATTAGTGTTGTTTTGTGCTCTACACAGTCGTGTGTGTGTGTGTGGGTGGGGTGTGTTGTGGGGGGGAGTGTGTTGTGTGGGTGTGTGTGTGTGTGTGTGTGTGTGTGTGTGTGTGTGTGTGTGTGTGTGTCCATGTTCTTGAAATGTTTTTAAAAATGGCTAGCTTGCTATGCTAACACTAATTGCTAACGTTACATTGCTGATTGGCACAACAGTACTGCATTCTCTGCCTTGAATGGACTCCATGCATGTCTACAGTTTTAACTATTAGCAAAGAATTTCGTTTATCAGTGCACAACACTACTTGCTTTGGAGACACAGATACATGTTTTACATATACCGTCCTGTATCACACAGGAAAGCAAGAAGACACACAGTAGCTGTGTTTTGGGTCATTGTCTTGTTGAAAGACCCATTTCAAAGGCATCTCCTCTTCAGCGTAAGGCAACATGACCTCTTCCAATATTTTGATGTATTGAAACTGATCCGAGTTCACTGGTTTGCGACAAATGGGTCCAACACCACAGTATGAGAAACATCGCCATAACATGATTTTTGCACCACCGTGCTATAGTGCACTGTACTGTGGCTTGAATTCAGTGCATAGGGGCCGTTGGACAACCAGGGCTGTCTCCCCTTCACCCAAAAAGAACAATTTTGCTTGCATCAGTCCACCGAATATTATGCCATTTCTCCTTTGGCCAGTCAATGTGTCCTCTGGCAAATTTCAACCTATTCAGTATGTACATTTTTCAGAAATGGGACTTGGAGGGGCTTATAGCTGATACCTTTGCTTTCCATAGCCTTCTTCTGATCGTAACAGTACTCACAGGTAACTAAGTCATCTTTGATTTTCCTGGAGCTGATCATTGGCTGAGCCTTTGCCATTTTGGCTGTTCTTCCATCCATTCCAATGGTAGTTGACCATTTTTTCCCACGTCGTTCAGGCTTTGGATGCCATTTCAAAGCATTTGAAATCATTTTGGCTGAACAGCCTATATTTTTCTGCACTTCTTTATATTTTTTCCCCTCTCTAATCAACTTTTTAATCAAAGTCTGCTGTTCTTCAGAGCAATGCCTGGAACAACCCATGTTGCTTAGTATTTCAGTGTGAAATGCACTATAACCAGCATGCATAACATTTGCTTCCTTCTTTAAATATGGGCCATAATTGACACCTGTTTCTTCACAGAATCAATCACCTCACTAATTGAACACAACACTGCTATTGTTTTGAGCATGCCCCTTTCAATTACAGATTTAATTACATAGAATGAGCAGCATGCAGCATTTATGACTAGTGATGTTGGACTATTATTTTGAACACAACTGTACATGCATATGACAGTGTGTCAAAACCCATGCAATCAATATAGACACACTTGCAGACAGCATTTTGGAATGCCAAGAGTTTGTGATCAATTCTGTATGGTGACCAAGTGGTGTCTCATTTCATAGGGGTATGTTTTCACCCCTCGCCCTTATCACTAGGTTTCGTGGGCCAAGGGCCAGGGGTGACAGAGAAATGAGATTCAGCCTTAGTCTTTGCACTCTGTAATATAAGTATGTTACTGTCAACGACTGCTAACGCTGCCACTGCACCTTAACTGTTTGATTTATTAAAAAAAATACATGTGTGCACCAAGGTTATGATTTTTCAGTAGTTTTTATTTTTACTAAGTTTTGACTTTTTGTTTTCAAATTCAGTTTATTTTTAATTGGTTTTTAAAGTGGGTTGGCTAGTTTAGTTTTTGAAAATGCTTAGTTTAAGGCTAAATCCCATTTCTCCATCTTAGCCCTTGGCCCTTGAAAGTGGTGGTAAGGGCTAGGGGTGAAAACATACTCCTATGAAATGGGGCACCACTTAGTTACATCACCGTACAGCATTGATCACAAACTAACAAGATGCCATCTGCAAGTGTATCAATTGCGTGGTCTTTGACAACGGTGTCATATGTATTTATATATTTTACAGTTATTTTATGTTCACTTTGGTGGCACAGAGACGGATGTTATCTGTGTAGTACTTAGGTCTGTTTGCAACACATGTGTATACACACTGCATGGTGTGTTGTATATCTGTTTCAGTTATCACCGTTTTTATGTCATTGATGTTCAGAAAAACATTTTAACAAAAATCTGTCTTTATTGCGCAATAAATTAAACATAACAGGAAAAAAGGTTACATAAAATATCTTATATTACAGAACCATTATCAACTATTACAACCATAATTTACACATAAAAGGCACTCAAATGTGTAAAACTAAAAAAAGACACAAGACCACAAACAAACAAACTTCAGCTATTCTGATATTCCAGACCAGTCTGATGCCTGTTGGCCAGTAACCTTTCCCTCAAACTTTTTTCATCAGTGTCCCATATCATAACCAACAACTATGTACAAGTGCATGAACAGGAATTAATTACAAATGATTACGATAATACATACAATGTCCCCATACAATAATTAATGGCCGCAACATGAACACATGATTTAAGAAACTTTTGTTCGTTTTCAGCCCAAAAGTGGATCAGCTGCTATGTCCTCCTTCGTCCCTGAGTGATACAGGACGGTGTGTATTTATATATATATATATATATATATATATATATATAAAGCATGTATCCATGTCTCTAAAGCAAGTAGTGTTGTGCACTGATATAAAATTAAATTCTCTGCAAATGGTTAAAACTGTAGACATGCATGGAGTCCATTCAAGGAAAAGAAATGCAGAACTGTTGTTCAAATCATCAATGTAACGCTAGGAGTTAAAGAAAGACTAACACTAATAAAAACTAAATTAAGGCTGAATCTCATTTCTCTATCTTACCCCTACCCTTTACCCTAGGTTTAGCTCGTTCACTTGAGACTAAAGGCTGTCCCAAGACTCATTTTGACCTAAGGGTAGACAAAGGGGTGACGAAGGGGTATGTGGCCCTTGTAACCGAGTGAGGGCACAAGCTTACTGAAAACCAAGGGTTTATACTTATACATTGCGCAGCAAGCAACAATAGCTGCCGCATTGAGCAGAGAGACCCATGAATGTAAGTATTTTCGGGTTAAATAATTGATTTAAAAATTACGACAGTCTTGTTTTGTGCTCTACACAGCCCTGCACATATATACTTGCAACCAAGTTCTTAATTGAAACTTCTTTTTTTTTTTTAATCGCTAGCTTGCTTGATTTTAAAAAAATCGCTAAAAATAACACTACCATTACCTTGCTGTCCTTTCCTCCCCGACTTCACACACTTTACTGGCTTAGAATTATGGCAACAATCGCTAAACACGCCGCAAACTCCCGGTGCCGATTTTCTTGGCTTAAAACAACTCAACGTTGTTGGCTATGGCCAGCTTGTCTGGTCCTCCGGTAAAGTTAGCAGGGTTAGCATAGCGGCATTAGCCAGGACCAGTTGGGAGTACTTTACTGGCTGTGTCTCAATTGTTTTTGCGAGTAACCAACTCGGGGTAATCTAGCCATATAATTCAGTGTGAGTACACAATTGTTGAAATAACATAAAGTAGCCTGAAGCTAATGCTAAGACTACCTGTTCAGGAAGAAATTGGTCAACTCTGCGTCCTTTTGGGCTCTAAGCTGTCTACATCTTTCAGAATATATCTCCAAAATTTAAACAGTGTTATGTCTCTGGTCACCCAACTGTTTTTTTTTTATCATACACCTATTTCTTGTTGAATCCTGTCCTTCTCCATTGTCCCTCATCCAGTCCACACCTGTACAAACAGAGGGTGCTGGAGCTCAATGCCTCTGATGAACGAGGCATCCAGGTTGTCAGAGAGAAGGTCAAGAACTTTGCTCAGCTCACCGTGGCCGGGACTCGTCCAGAGTGAGTCAACATACATTGATTGCATGCTGAAATATAGGGCAATTATCCTAATAGTTGCTCTGAACAATTATCTGAACTAACTCAACATTTGTGTAATTGTTTAATGTATCTCTCTCAGTAAATTACAAACTCTTGTTAAAACTTTCAGTCACTGTGTTTTTCTGTTTTTGTAGTGGGAAGCAGTGTCCTCCTTTTAAGATCATCATCCTGGATGAGGCGGACTCCATGACTGCACCGGCTCAGGCCGCTCTAAGGCGGACCATGGAGAAGGAGTCTCGCACCACCCGTTTCTGCCTCATCTGTAATTACATCAGCAGGTCAGCTAACTTACCACAATCATGAACACAAAAAAACACACTGTGTCTGATCCTGACCCTGCTGTGTGTCTGTGTGGTCTCTAGGATTATTGAGCCTTTGACCTCCAGATGTTCCAAGTTTCGCTTCAAACCTCTGGCCAATCAGATCCAAGAAGAGCGCCTGCTGGAGATCTGTGAGAAGGAGAACCTCAAGTACACCAAAGAGGTAAAAGAGAAAGAATGACTGTGTTGCTATAATGTGGGAAGAAAAAAAATGCCTTTTAGTTCTGGGCTGCATTTACAATAATGCTCCATCTTAAAGGTTATTGAGAGCGTATCTACAAACAGTTAATTTGCTAATTGTGTTGATGTAGAAGTAAAAGGAAATCGGGACTCTTAAGCTACAGATGGTACCCAAAACAGAACTTAAGGACAAGAGTATATTTTTGCATGGAACAAACACAACTGTGTACATATAATTTTTCTGTATGTTATCTGGACCAATGTTTGCATTTTTATTTAGCTCTTTAAATTAAAAAATAAATTCCATCACAATGTCTGATGTAACACTTCTATTTAACCAATGCTGTGGTTTACATCAGCCATTTAACACAAACACGTAATGCATCTAACTGTAACATGGATAATATTTTTGGGCCTCAGGTCTGGCTTCAACTTCAACTGCCGTCATTGTACAATTGGTTTAGTCAAGGTGTGACGGTTTCTGATCTAGAGTATTGCAGAATTGGTGAGGGTGTCTGAGGGAGACCTGCGGAAAGCCATAACCTTCCTCCAGAGTGCAGCGCGTCTCAACGTTGACAAGGAGATCACAGAGCAAGCTGTCATTGAAATAGCCGGGGTGAGACATGTTTCTTTGTGTCATATAGGAGACTGAAGAAACTGATAATTTATTACCTGTACTTAAAATGTCCGTACACTTGTAACCTTCCTTGCCAGTCAGTTCATACTGTTGTGCTCTATTACACTGAAGGTTGTCCCTCCCAAGATGATTGACCACTTGCTGCAAATATGCTTCACAGGAACATTTGAGAAGCTAGAGGTTGCTGTCAGGGTAAGTGTTCTGACATGTCAGTGCTTTGACCCTGTGACTCCGGTCAGGGTCCCTCTATCTCTTCCTCGTTTTATCATAGGATTTTCGAACCATTCTTTGTCTGACCCCTCTGCTGAGACAACTTTGCCATGGGAGACCCTACCAGGAGCACAAAGCTCCAGACAACACAGCCCTCAGGTTCATAGGGACACACAAACCTCTCCACCACGATAAGGTGATGGTTCCCGGAGAGGCGTAGCATGCATTCCGGAAACAAAATCTACATGTAGAAAAGGGTTTATTGCCACTGGAAGTTACACTTACCAGGAATACCTTACCTTAGCGATTGGTGCACACCTACCAAACATATTAAACATTAATGTAAATGTAAATGTGCTGTATTTATATAGCGCTTTTCCAGTCTTAACAACTGCTCAAAGCGCTTTTACATCTACAGGGAACATTCACCATTCACACACATTCATACACTGCGGCCGGGGCTGCCGTACAAGGTGCCACCTGCTCATCAGATAAACATTCACACACACATACACACTCCGATGCGCAGCAACGGGGGCAACTCGGGGTTCAGTGTCTTGCCCAAGGACACTTCGATAATGACTGCAGGGGCGGGGATCGAACCACCAACCTTGCCTGCCAACCTTCCGATTGGCAGGCAACCGCTCTACCACTGAGACACAGCCGCCCCACTGTGTTAATTAATTATTAAACACCAAAATAGAAATTACTCTGTCCCTACTTGGTGAAGGCCCTCTTAAAGCTCTT
This sequence comes from Etheostoma spectabile, assembly GCF_008692095.1. Classification (NCBI taxonomy): domain Eukaryota; kingdom Metazoa; phylum Chordata; class Actinopteri; order Perciformes; family Percidae; genus Etheostoma; species Etheostoma spectabile. The sequence continues at coordinate 214,662 of NW_022605600.1, read as the reverse complement.
ATTGCTTGACAGAGGAGCAAGCATCAAGGAGGGATCACCAAGCTATAGGTGAGGATACCCGAGAGCAGCCTTCCTGGAAGCCAGGCATCTAAAGGAGTTGCTAACACTGCCCATGCATCTGACTAGTTCATGTGACACTTCAGAGGAAAAAACAGCTCATCACTCTAAAACAAATTTGCTTGTTTCCTCTCCTCCCACGATTTCCTTGCATTTCTGCCGTGCGTCCTCAGTGGGAAGGGAGGCAAAAGTAGGACTCAAGGAGGCAATTTTATGTTTTATGTGTGATCTGTCGGTGACTAGTCATAAATACAGCTCATAATGCTGGAATGGTATAACTAAAAATGATAGTGGTTATGAACTTTTTTATACCGTAGTATACCTTTTTAAAACCTGTTACTGGCTCACGCACATGGGCATTGGACATGAAAAAAAGTGACTGCGGTCCTGAACTAGCAATAGTAGTTGCTCTTCACAAGTGTAAGATAGAGCCCTGGATATTTAATCATGAAAAATAAAGACCTTTAAAAAAAGAAGAAAAAAAAGTGAGCCAGTATGTTGCCTTCTCACATTAATGTCTCCTCTGTCAGAACATGGTGGATGATGGCTATGCAGCCACACAGATCCTGAGTCAGCTCCATGAGACTATCATAGAGCAGGACCTGAGTGACAAGCAGAAGTCGGCCATTACAGAGAAGATGGCGGTAAGTGATCTGATGTAGCGCTGGTTCTTGTGTACCTAAACAATATGAATTGCTTTGCGCAGCATCATCCAGTCCAGAAAGAGTTCCCTGTGGTGGTAGTTGTGTAATTTGAAACTGAAATGCAGAATCAAAATTTAAAAAAAAACTAGAACTACAAGCAGTTATGACAGGGTCACAGCTTTATTGCGCCAGTCGACCCCAGGGAGCACGCTAAAGCGGAACCCACGGCGTAACGGTGGGGAGGCAAACGTCAGGAAATATCAAGAGGTGTGAGCCACACGGTCTGCGGTAAATTGCCATTCCCAGAGCCCTCAAGGATTTTTGACAACCTATGGTCCGTCTGGTTTTATTTTTTATAAAAGCTTGTAAAACATCAACCCTGTTGTCCATAGTCAATCTATGAACAGTTTTTTTCTGGAAAAAACTGGGATATTAGAATATTTGTGCTGCAGTGAGGTTACTTGAATGTTAAAAAGGTTGTAGAACCATAAAGACAGAAAAAAACACATAAATCTCACAGATTTACAGCATATTACACAGCAATTCCACACAAGAATTTGTTGTCTAAAACAGTTCTATATATTTGGATTCATCCAGTGCAAAAATTATAAACATATTGAACATTAAAACTCATATAGGACACACTATTTACATTTATTACATACATGTATCAATCTTTGATGTAACAGTTTGGATTAATTGCACAAAAACCCAGAAAAACTGTACTTCTAGGCTGGATACAAAACCTTCTGTAAGGGCTAGGAAGACATGTTAGGGCGACTGTTGGCTTTTAGCTCCAAAAAAACATATATTTTTACTACTTATAATTATAAGTTATTAAGTTATCAATCAGAAGTGTTTAGAGTCGTATACAACGCTCTCTCAACCTTTACCTCAGGGGTAAAAGGGCCCAAAATGGTCGTTGATTATAGCACCCCCTAATGGACGATCATTGCCAAATTTGGTACAGAGCTTCGTAGTGCGATGTTGAACAACAAATATTTTGCTGATATTTTATGTGGCTTTGAAATATGACGTTTGTGTTTGGTAGCTAGCATTGAAAATTTGTTTGGTTGTTAAATGCGCGTACTTTAAAGCGCCCATATTATGAAGGCTTCCCCACAAGTTAAAATAGGTGTATGAGTTCCAGAAAACATGTTTCTGAAGTGTTTGCTGGAAATAGCTTGTATGAAAAGATTCCTACCTACCTCTATTACCCTCTGTTTCAGCCCCTTTCTGAGTGTGCTGTTTTCTGCTGCTCAATACATATGGATGAGCTGCTGTTCATTTTCCCACGCCCCACTCATCTTACTTTAAACCTAAAAAGTGTATAAAAATATATGTAACATAACGTAAAGGGAAAACCCAAAAAGCATAATGAGCAGTTTACGTAAGTTTATTGTGTTGAAAGTACGGTTCCAGTACTTTGTGTCATGTACGATGTAAATGTTTGTTTTTTAGTCAAAAAATAATAAAGTTACAGATGTTGCCTCGGTCTTCACTGGTCTCGCATTATCCCTTTCTGGATTTTGAAACGAGGATTCTCTGATGTGGTGGCTTGTCCTCGAGCAGCATTGTCATTATAATGCAGTGCAGCCAGGTGAAGTCTTGGACAGTAAAAAGAAAATTAAACATTAAATCAATTGCAAGAAATGGGCTAATGTTCTCAAAAAGTAAACCGTTTAATTACTTTCTATGATAAGGCATTATTAGGAGTAAAACATGACTCCATGTGTGCCGGTTACTGTCAATGTTTTGATTATGAATGACTTGTCAGTCTTTCATCTTTCTAAAGCTCAGAAACATGCTGTGTTTGCTGGACTTACAGCTGCTAAGAGGATGATTAAAACCCGTTGGAAGCAACCTCATGACTTATCTGTTCGTTCATGGATCCTTTTCTTTTTTGGATGTCACGTACATGGGACTTTCGACGGCTCGTGTGGGTGGAGCCCCGGGGAAGACTTGGTACAGCATGGCTAAGTCATTGAAGACAATGCTGTAGCCTTTTCTTTTGTTCGACAAAAAAAGGAGTAAAACATGACAGCTCTGTCATAGTATAAATGCAAGCACTAAAGGCTGCAACAGCTCATAACACTTGATCAAAAGTAATTTGGAATTTGTAAAACTACAAACCTTTACTTTTTTAATAAGAGCAACTTCTAGTTGAGTTGTGTGCCAACACTCTGTTTTAGAGGGGTTTCAGTCTGGCAACCGATATCATTTCTAGCTGGTAACAAATGGACTGGACAATATAATAAAAAGAGAAATGCCATCAATAAATCTTACATGTATTATGCCAACAGATACATCAAGCAAAAAATGTATCACTTAAAAATACACTCCAGGAGAATAAACTCATTACACCGAATGGTTGGCTTTGAGTGTAAATTGTGCTATGATGTGCAGTGTAAACAATAAAATAAAATTCCCAAAATAAAATTCCCAAAATCAAATCTGGCAGGGGATGTTTTATGTAGAGACTAGCGGCTGAGTGGGCCCAAAAAAAATCGAACAGTAAATTTAATAGATTATCCGCCAACCGTACAGGTGAACAGTTTGACCAACAGACAGGGGCGCAGCCGTGGCACACCAGGCTGCCAGATGCTATTGCTAGGAAAGCTGTTGTAAGGTATAACTAGCACAACGGCCCTCGCGGCCTCGAAACACTACCGGACCACTGGGAAAAGTCCCGATTGCCACCACGCCTCTGGTGGATACCATGATAATTGGAAGTTAGCGGTACCCTTTGCTTTGTGGCCGAACACTAGCTACTTGGTTAGTTTGGCAAAACACTTTTTGGTTAGTTTGTGTAGAATTGCAAAACAAACGGCTAAATACAATTCGACAACTCCCCCGGACATGAACTTGATGCTAGCAATTTGCAAGATCAAAAAAAGTAATAGACGTTTAGGAGTCTAGGCAAGCTAGCAGCTAGCCAGGCCTACTGTAACTTGTGGTGTAAAATAATGTTAGCAGCTTGAAAACCTTTGACGACCAAACGTGAAATCTCGAACACACACACACACACACACACACACACACACACACACACACACACACACACACACACACACACACACACACACACACACTTTTGCACTGGACAGTTTTGTGCGCTACATTTTACAATATGGGAATCTTTTACAAATGCCTAACTTCGAACATTGAAGGTTCACGTTGCTGGCCAATAGCTTTGACGGAGAAATCCCCCTGACTACAAACTAACTAGAAGCTAATGCTAGCAGTTAACTACCTCGTGCTCAATGGCAAAAGACTGCTACAACACACTACTTCACCCAAATGTACAAAAATTGTATGGAACTACTTACATGTCCCTTGTCTGCAGGTGTTCCTCGCAAAGTTTGAAGGACGCCCTCTTTTAGGAAATGTTTCCTAGCTAATCCTGCATTGTACTGACCAAAGTTGGAGAAACAGTCTCAAAGTGGTTAGCACACACCAACAGCTTTTTACCAACTGTAGCCGGAACGTTGCCTTGAAAAATGAATTTATTCCATGCCGCTTTTAAATCTTCTGCGGCTGGGACACGGAGTGTTTAGTGCTCCTGTTTACATCCAACAACAGAACAATTTCCGTGGTGCTTCCGAATCGGTAACATGAAGGATCTCTGGGAAGTTACTGATGTACCTGGTGGGTGGAGACCATAGGTGGTGGGGGCATAGGTTGGCTCTGATGGGATTCAGGGTTGGTGGGAATATTCAAATTTTTGAACAGCAGAAACCCGTATCTCACTCAAAACAGCATGGATAGTTTTTTTCCCAAGTGTGTATGCATGTTTTTTTTTTCTTAATATGTGCACTTCAACGTAGAAAAATTCTTTCCATAACTTTTGGTCAGGTCCGTCTGGAGATGATGCCTACCAGGTTTTGTGCAGATCGGTCGCACGCCCTTAGTTGGTATTCTGCAATATTGTGAAAAAACTTATTAGCGGAAATGGGCAGGGCCTACATCCTGTGATTCATCTTAATTTAAGTAACATGTGGATGCAAGGTATTCTAATGTTAGAGTTAAAGACAAAAAACATAGTGCCACCTAGTGGTCTACAGGTGTAATTTGTTAGGTGAGGGGGGCCTCTAGAGGGTCATGACAAACCAGAATCTAAAGTTTCACATTGATAGCATTAATTTTGATCTAGATATAGCAAAGTTGGTGTTTTCACACAAATTTGTTTGTGCGTAATATACGCAATTTTTATCCTATAAGAAATATTTTCATAAATTTTTGTCAGGTTGGTCTTGAGATGTTATGTGCCAAGTTTTGTGCAGATTGCTCGCACGGTCTAGGAGTTTGTCAAAGTAGGTTTTTGATAAATTTTTCACGCTTAAAAAAGGTAGAAATGGGAGTGGCCTATAGCTGGAGGTTCAGATGGATCCAGGGAACACAAGGATATGGTTTTTGAATGTGCTATGTAAGGTTTGGTAGTTAAAGGGCCAGAGTGTTTTTTCTTCTATAGCACCACCTTGTGGTGGATATATATATGTATGTATATATTTTTTTAAATCTGAGCAGTGTCCCACAGTCTGTACCCCCCTTAAAGTTTCACTTGCATAGCTTGTACAGTGTCGGATGCAGTCTAACTTTTATACCATAAGAAGACTATAAACCCAAATTAAATCAAGAGGATTCCACAGCTCCGCTGGAGATGTGAGCTGTTTTGCTGGCAAACGTCTTAGATTTTGGATATCATAAGATGGCTTAAGTGTTGTCTTTTCCTAGTTCACTAGGCGGCATCACAGTAAGGTCATGTCATTTTCTGAACTTACAAGACTATTCTAGATGTTCTATTATTTGCCTTTACCCATTAGTCATTTTATCCACATTACTGATTATCACAAATCTCATTGTGTAAATATTAGCACCAATTGTCAAAATAATCATAATTGCTACAATATCAATGCAATATCGACATTGAGGTCTTTGATCAAAAAATATCGTGATACTAGATTTCTTAGATCTCATACTTATCTATTTTAATCAGTGTAGTAGAGGCAACATTTAATGAGAAGTATCTGGGGTTTTACAAAATAATCCAATATACACAAGTCAATAATTTCACTGATTACTTATTTTTTAGATTTTT
>NW_022605600.1:199684-208853 GCF_008692095.1 Etheostoma spectabile | reverse complement strand
TTTAGTTGGATTACACACAAAAAAAATCACTCTGATGGTGTCATGTAAAAGTTAATGTCCTTCAGATAGACACTCCTTTTTTATAAACCCTCAGTTTACGCTTGTTTTTCCTTTCTGTTTCAGGTTGTCAGTAAGTGCCTGTCAGATGGTGCAGATGAGTACCTGCAGATGTTAAGTCTGTGTTCAGTCATTATGCAGCATGCCTCCCAGAACAACTAAAACTCCGCAAAACAGCATACTCTGCCTTGGGATAGTAAAATAACCTGCTTTTAGCAGGACCGATAACTGAGACATCAGCACTTTTCTTGGATTCAGGTTGTTCACAGTTGCAGTTTTGGACGTCCACCAGTAGATAACCAAATAATATTGATATTTAATTTTAGAGACCACAGCTGTCGAAGTGTTTCTCTACCCAAAACTGTCTCCCTCCTCTTACTTCAATAAATAAGACCCAATTGTGTAAATATGCTTTCAAAAATGTTACTGTTAAATCAACCATCATATGTCTCTTTATTTGGTTTATTTCATGTAACTACTTATTAATATACCTTTCTGCACAATTTGCATTTAAGGGAAGTATTAATACATTTTGTATTAAATGTTTTATATTTTCACCATTTGTTTCCTTGAAGTTTTTGATCATGATTAGGGCATACACTAGTCCACAGTAAGTATCTTCAAAAAATGCATCATCTGACCCAGTCTCAAAACTCAGCATAAATTATTTCAGGAATACTTCTAAGCTATTTCAGGAATACTTCTAAGCTTCACATTTCTCTCTCTCTCTACCAATCTAATCAGCTGCATTGTCATCAGCTGAATGTGGGCGTTTACTCCTTCAGTTAAACAACCAGATTTGCCACAATCTCCACGAGCTATCGCGTTGTTTCATTAAAAACGTTAAATCTGTTCTGGTGTCAATTGTCATTTCAGGCTAAATCAATGCAACCCTTCTCCACCCCATTCACCTCCAGTTCACATTGTTCCCAGCACCAAGGGTTCCTTCATCAGAAGCCCCTCTTCACATCACATCCATCCAGATGTTAAGGCTTCATTTGTCCCTTCAGCCAAGTTAGAAGTCAGTTGTGTAATATTATATTGTTTTTTTATTTTATAATTCAATATTTTACAAAACATCTTACAGATTCTTTTTATCAAGCTAAAATGTAGGATTACATTTTAGCCATCAAACACTGATGCATCACCAAGCTCTATCTACTCGCTGCCTAAAAGGAGGATGTGTGAAGAAAACTTAAAATTCAATTTTATTTATAGTATCAATTCAACAAGAGTTAACAACCGTTGTCTCGAGCCGCTTACAGATAGAGTAGGTCTAGACCACATAATTTACAAGGACCCAACAGTTCTAGTAGTTCCCTCCAGAGCAAGCAACAGTGTGACATTGGGGAGGAACAACTCCCTTTTAGGAAGAAACCTGGGACAGACCCAGGCTCTTGGTAGGTGGTGTGTGACTAGCCAGTTAGGGTTGAAATGAATAGTAGCAATAACACAATAAAAGATAATGAATAAGTGACAAAAAAATAAATAATAGTTTGTTGGTATAGCAGGGCACTGTGCGGCATTACAAGGCACAGCAGAGTGTCGCAGGATGTAGCAAAGCATCGCAGCACATGTAGCAAGACCACAGCGACAGCTGCAACCATGATTTTGGATCCTCCCTGATCCAAGGAAACATGCTGGGGGAAAAAGAACATAAGGACTCCGGGGAATGACTCCCCAGAGCTGGGTTAGTAACAAGCAAATCTTTTTTAAATTAATGATTATATGGTAAATTAATCTCACAACTATGAAGCGCAGCAGAGAAGACAAGTGGTGCCATGTCTAAACACCCTCCCCCGCCGGTCTCTGAATACCTTCAGTCTCCGGGTGATTTGCACGGTAGCCAAGACGAGGTGGCTAAAATTACCCACTAGCATGACAGCTTGTTCACAATGGTAAAACACTGTTACAACACACACTAGTTTCACCATAATCTACAAAAGAACTAATTACATGTCCCTGTTCTGCAGGTATTCCACACACGTGCCTTCATTTAGAAGAAGTTCCCCAGCTAATCCTGCCTTGTACTGGTCAAAGTTGGAGAAAAGTTATCTAGCAGATGTGAGCCTTACCTAACTACTGCGCATGTGCAACTCCCAACAAAGACAGTAAAGAAGTCTACTCTGTAGCTAAAACAGAAACCTAAACTCACAGGGGTAAAGAGGATCTGCAACAATGTGCAATAAAACAAAAATAGGGTGTTTTTTTGAGAATTAAACCATGTAAACCTATTCTGGAACAACCTCAACATACAATTATGAACCTGAAAATGAGCATAGTATGGGCACTTTAAAACAAGGTTGATTTCATACAGACTTCTGGCTTTTACAGGAGCAGATGCTTTTGTTTCACAACCACGTAGGTTGAGATCAGTTTACCTCGGATGGTTTAGACATAATGGCTGATAATCTAAATCCTTATGGAGAAAGGGAATGTTGAGCAGAAGTTATTAGATTATACTTTATTTATCCCACGACGGGGAAATTCTGTCGTTACAAGTAGCAGCATAGCAGCAACAGCAAAAAACAGAAAAACAAAACAATAACACACAAACAAGTAAGCACGAAAGAAATACAAGGCAAGAAATACAAGGCAGAAATACAGGCAAAAAATAGACAATGAAAATATGGAGACTGAGTAAGTAAAATGCCGTCAAACAAAAGGATTTTAAAGTGCGGTTGCCATGATAAGAGAAACTATTGCGGTGTAAGTGACGTTAAAAATTAAGTTAAGTTGAATGTGTAATTAGAGCAAAGAAGCAAGAGTCGGTAGCATAATTTAATTAATTAACCTGAGACCATAAATATTGAAAAGTAAGTACTTGTAATAAATAATATAAATACCAATATTAAAGATAACAGAAAGGTGTGATGTAGATGGGAGAAAAACAGGAACAGAAACTACAACACTATCAGGTAAGCAGGTGTTGTAGAGTCTGACAGCGGCGGGATGAAGGACCTGCGGTACCTCTCCTTCTTACACCGTGGTGTATCAGTCGCTGCTGAAGGAGCTGCTCAGGACCCCACAGTGTCATGTAGGGGGTGAGAGGTGTTGTCCATGATGGATGTCAGCTTGGTAACATCCTCCTCTCCCCTACTTCTCTATGGGTCCAGAGGACAGTCCAGGACAGAGCTCGCTCTCCGGATCAGTCTATTGAGTCTGCTCCTGTCCCGGTCCGAGCTGCCCCCTCCAGCAGACCACAGCGTAGAGGATGCAGAAGGCCACCACAGGTCATGAAGGTCCTGAGGAAGTCCTACACACTCCAAAGACCTGAGTCTCCTCAGCAGATGGAGGACTCTGGCCCTTCTTGTAGAGTGCTTGGTGTTTATCAGTCCAGTTCATTTTATTGTTAGGTGAACACCCAGGAATTTGTAGCTCTCCACTACATCAATGTCCAATCCCTGGATGCTCACGGTGAGAAGGGGATGTTTTCCTCCTGAAGTCGACTATCATCTCCTTTGTCTTCTGGTGTTAAGCTGAACTGGTTGAGCTCACCACCAGCTGACAAAGTCCTTGATAACCGCCCTGATTCCAGATCGTTCCCCTCAGAGACACCAACAACGGCTGTGTCATCAGAGAACTTCTGGATGTGTAGTGGGGTGGTGTTGTGTGTGAAGTCGAGGTGTAGAGGGTGAAAAGGAAGGGGGGAGAGCACCGTACCCTGAGGGGCACTGTGCTGCAGTCACCACCCAGACACACAGTGATGGAGCCTCACATACTGTGGTCTGTTGTGAGGTAGTCCGTATCCATGCAGCCAGATGTTGGTCCACTCCGCACTCTCCATCTTCACTTGAGGAGCGAAGGCTGGATGGTGTTAAAAGCTGGAGAAGTCGAAGAACATGACTCTCACGTGCTCCCGCTGTCCTCCAGGTGAAGCAGCGATCTGTGCAGCAGGTAGATCACTGCGTCGTCCACCTCCAATCCCAGGCTGGTAAGCAAACTGCAGGGGGTCCAGCTGTGTGCCACCAGGGTCGCAGGTGACGCAGATGATCCTCTCCATGGTCTTCATCAGGTGAGAATCAGGGCAACAGGCCTGAAGTGGTTTGGCTCCTTGGGTCGCGGTGACTTTGTACCGGACCAACACAGGAGGTCTTCCACAGGGCTGGGACCTTCTCCAGGCTCAGGCTCAGGTTGAATAAGTGCCTGAACACCCCACAGAGCTGGTCAGCACAGTCCCTGAGGAGACTTGGGCTGATGCCGTCCGGCCCGGGGCCTTCTGCCTTGAGCTTCTTCATTGACTTCTCACCTGATCATCTGTTGGAGAAGTGGGTGGAGATGATGGGGTGTGTGGATGGTAGGAGTGAGGTCTCAGGGAGGGGGAGAGGGGTGGTGGTGAACTGATGACGGGGAGGGGGGAGGAGCGGGCTGGTGGGTTCATGGCTGATGCGGGTCGTTGAAGGTGGCAGGCTGAGGAGGGAGGGAGGAGGAGAAGGCCAGGGGAGGTGTGAAGAGGGGGCTGGGGGGTGTGAAGAGGGAGCGAGGAGGTAAGTCAATCTGTTAAAAAACAGATTCAGCTCATCTGCCCAGTCCTTGTCTCCTCCGGCTTGGCTTCTTCCCACAGCTTTGCCGTGGCCGGAGATGTTCTGATGTTTATGATTCCCTACTCAGTGTTCCGGAAGCAGCAAGTGTGACACAGGCCTATACATTATTATTGAATATTTTATTGATTCAGCAGTCACATACTTGCTTTACTACATGTGAACAAATGCAGCAAGAAATGATCTGGGTCTACAGAAGAAATGTTTTTTGGAAAGCGATTCAGATTGACTTAAAATTAGAATAAGGCCTTATAATGTTTCTACATGCGGCTTGCCAAGATTATCTTTACATATAACTACTTTTGATAATTTTTGCTTTTATTATTTTTTTGCAACAGATAAAACAGAAGAAGAAACGTAGCTAGGCCTACTTTTTTTTATACGTCTTTAAACTTTTAATTTTCAGGAAGTGATTAAGCTGAATAAATCCTTCTTTGTAAATCTTTACGCTGCAGATTTTAATCGACATGGCCGTACCGTTTATTCATTCTAGAATTAGTTTTTGTAAAATGAAGTTTAATGTATATGTAATTAATAAAACACGTTGACGTTTTCGTCTTGGAGAGTTGTATAATATTTACGATAGTACCTGAAGGTCGCACGTCTGGGCAAAAACGCAAATCGTTATTTGAATGAACAGACCAATCAGCTGCCTCGCCGGACTGGTGCCGCTGGATTTCTGTTACTCTCGCCCAATCAGCGCGCTGCACCGTTGTTTGCCTTGTTTTTTGAATTGAGTTCAGGCAAATACCTATTTGGTCCAGACTAGCTCCTATTTAGCAGTTAGCTAACGCTAGCTGTCAACAAACTAAAGTAGCCACATTTCGACAATTTGGATTATTTACGCATAAAGGGCAACATGCATTGACACCAGACTTGCCATATAACGAAGATGTTATAGATTTTCTGAGTGTTTTGGACCGAAGAGGAATTCTCGTAAATTCTATATTGTATTGTTGACTTGAAGTTACTTACGAACGTTAACTAGCTAATTTAGTTAGAGAGTTTATTGAATTAAGCTAGCTCGCTCCCGTTTCTGTAATTCCTTGATTTAAGTTACCAGCCAACGAAACAGTCGGTAAGTTTGGTTTACGATTCTTTGAGGTGGTTTTTGTGCTGTTGAAAACGCATTATACCTTAACGTTAGCATATGAAATTTGGTACAGTGGTGAGTAGGCTACAGCCAACGTTAACTTGGCTAACGTTAGCGTAAAAAAATGAAATGAAGACAATAACCCTGGACGGCCTGGCTAATCATTCAAAACATGTTGACCATTAGCGATATTATACAAAGCATGTTTAAAGAAACACAAGCGTCTTTTTTTGTTCATTTCCTGTAACGTTTGATAGTTTGGACAATTTGGTGCCTCCACAAGTTCCTGGCATGGCTGACAGCAGCATAGTGACTCTAGGGACAGCTCGGAGTCTGCTGGATTCTTCGGTCTATGATTCGAAGATCGCCGAAACCACCAAGGACCATGTATTTCTGGAGATGGCATGTGAAGACGGGGAAGGTCAGTACGTATGGGTTAACTTTTTTTCCTTCCCCCTTTCTCTGAATCTCACTAAATACCTTCTTTTTTTCACCTTACTTTTTTTTTTCCATTACACCTTTGGCGTACATAATATCCAATTGTGTGTCAAATCAGGATTTCCCTAACGTTATATGTGGGCAAGCTAGTAACGTTAGTAAAACACAGCAATGTTACAAATTTCAAAATGCTGTGGAGAAACAGAGCAGTAGAACTGGGAAATAGTCATTGGCAATCGGTGTGTCAGGTAAACTAGCAACTAAAATCAAAATCAATGCACTTAGTACAATACAACAGGCCTGCTTTCAGTTTTTGTTGAAATAGTTTTCAACTTCCTAGTCATTTTGGTTGGAGTTTGTAGAGGCAGTAGTGCTTGATGCTTTTGAGTAGTACTGCATTATATTGAAATGTTTTTTCTAATATTTAGTCTACCCTTATTGAGATATACAAAATATTAGAAACACATTAATATAACAATACCATTTAACAAATTGTTTTCTAATTACTGGGTTGTTTAGGCTGAAAAGGAAACCATTGAGTCTGGGGTACTAAAGAACAACGAGTCTGTGCCCGTAGATCGCAATGATTCAAAATTCGAGAGATGTGCCATGTCCACATGTAAATGAAATCTGTAACTGGATGTTTACTTGCGTCTGTGGACCCTAGCTTTTCAACACAATTTCTGATGAGCAGGTGGCACCTTGTACGGCAGCCCCGGCCACAGTGTATGAATGTATGAATGTGTGAATGGTGAATGTTACCTGTGGATGTAAAAGCGCTTTGAGCAGTTGTCAGGGGCGGCTGTGACTCAGTTGTAGAGCGGTTGCCTGCCAATCGGAAGGTTGGTGGTACGATCCCCGCCCCTGCAGTCATTGTCGAAGTGTCCTTGGGCAAGTACACTGAACCCCGAGTTGCTCCCGGTGCTGCGCATCGGAGTGTGAATGTGTGTGAATGTTTATCTGATGAGCAGGTGGCACCTTGTACGGCAGCCCCGGCCACAGTGTATGAATGTGTGTGAATGGTGAATGTTTCCTGTAGATGTAAAAGCGCTTTGAGCAGTTGTTAAGACTGGAAAAGCGCTATATAAATACAGCACATTTACATTTAATGCAGTCTTTGGTCTAGGATTATTTGAGAGGGGAACCCATAAAACCCTCAAATATCACTGACTTTTCTCTTGACAGTACAGGGGGCAGTAAGTCACAGGAGGTCGGGGGTCTGTATCAAACACTACTAATAAACTTGCGACTGAGTTAATTTTAGGTCTATTAAAAATGTTTGCTCTCCTATCATAAGGCCAATTATATTGACTTAAAACAAATTTGAAATACAATGAGGTGGGTATAATTTTTATGTGGGAATTGAAATTTGCTCTTATGTTCCACTACAGGGAACATGCATTAGCTTCCTACGTTATTTTTGTAATTATCCTCCTCTACCCAATTTCTATCCAACCCTGTTTCTATCAGTGATACAGGTGGATTGTCTGGCTGTAACCCAATCGTGTGTGTGTGTGTGTGTGTGTGTGTGTGTGTGTGTGTGTGTGTGTGTGTGGGGTGGTGTGGGATGTGTGTGTGTTGTGTGGTGTGTGTGTTACCTCCTTGTTCACTCTGTTTGCTCTTCATCTCTCTTTCAGATATACTGCCAAAGGTGGGAAGAGGGTTGTTCTTGTGGGGGACAGAGGCGAAATGGAGCGGGTCAAAGCACTGCAGGTACACCAATTCTCTATTAATCCTGAAGGTTCACTGGGTCATATTAAGATGACAGACCTCCACAATCTGAGCTTGTCAACGACACTGCTGTTTTTTGTTTTAACAAGTAGGAACAGAGCTTTCTATAAGTGTGGGCTGCCGGCCAAACAGCTGACTATTCTTTGTGGATTATGGTAAACTAGTGTGTGTGTTGAAGCAGTGGTTTGCCATTGAGAACGAGCTAGCATGCTAGCGCTAGCATGTGCTACGGTTTGCCATCTCGGCTAGTGACGTAGAAAGCCTAGCAGATATTGAACACCTTACCCGGAGATTGAAGGTGTAGGACATTCAGAAACCCGTATCTCACTCAAAACAGCATGGATGTTTTTTTTTTTCTTTCTTCATGAAATGGGCACTTTAATATATTAAATAGCACAGCTGAAAGGTTGTCCTTCCAAGTAACATGGCTATATTAGTTTTGAATTTTTAAATTCTATTTTTATTTTAGACTTTTGGATTTCAGGTTATGTCAGGATTGAATATTTGTGGGGTGCACTAGTAGCTACTATGCAGGTTGGTAACGGGGATGAAAAATATTGTTATGGCTACTGTTGTCAACAATAACGTTACCGAATTGAATTCAGTAACAAGGTGGCCGCGGGTCCTTAAAAAGTCCTTAAATCCGTTTCCTAAAGGACCTTAAAAAAAGCATTACATTGTCTTAATTCAGATTGGGTAGTCTTAAATGTTTGTGTCATGTCACAGCGAAAATGCACGGCAATCTGTTGTCGAATATTTTTTCCCGGTAGCTTTGCGCTGCGTTGTCGCGGTACAAACCCCATTTGTACATGTCCTATCCCCTGACCAATCGGCTATCCTAACCTTAACCACTCCATCCAATCAAGCTGCTTTGTGGGCGGGTGTTGGCGGGCCGTAAGTGGTGCCGTAATAGCCAGTGAGAATTGTAATTTCGCGGGATCTGATTCGTAATATAGCAGACATGCAGGGGTGATACAGTAAAATGTCGCATGTGATAGCCGTTCTAAAGGAAACACGGGCGGGGGGAAGAGGGGTCGGAATGGGGGATATTGACGGAAGGGAAGAGCCCGAAGGGGGAGGGTTTTGAGGGGCCCAGGGGGAAAGAAGGGGAGGGAAAACGACCGACGTGCCGAGGAATACGGGAATGCGAACATGAAAGCTTCAGTTGGACACAGCACACAATGGCCTTCTTTTTTCCCTTTCTTCCTTTTTTTTTTTATCTTCGATCCCCTCCCAGGTTCCGCCGAAAACACCACGACGTTACGACTTGGTGTAACAGGTCACTTTTTTTGGGTGTTCTTTTTTTCGG
>NW_022605600.1:199554-199659 GCF_008692095.1 Etheostoma spectabile | reverse complement strand
CCCATTTGTACATGTCCTATCCCCTGACCAATCGGCTATCCTAACCTTAACCACTCCATCCAATCAAGCTGCTTTGTGGGCGGGTGTTGGCGTGGCCGTAGTCAG
>NW_022605600.1:199439-199544 GCF_008692095.1 Etheostoma spectabile | reverse complement strand
AATTTCGCGGGATTCGTAATATAGCAGCATGCAGGTGATACAGTAAATGTTGATAGCCGTCTAGAAACACGGGGGAATGCAAGTTCAGTGACAAATGGCTTGAAA
>NW_022605600.1:199248-199386 GCF_008692095.1 Etheostoma spectabile | reverse complement strand
TGCGTTATGTGTCGGAAGATTTTCAAACTTGGGCTAATGGGGATCAGAGCGGTGGAATGACACGTACAAAGCAAAAAAACAGACTAGCCTACGTAAAGGCACGCCAGCACCCCGCCATCGCTAGTTTCTGCTCCACCG
>NW_022605600.1:199024-199175 GCF_008692095.1 Etheostoma spectabile | reverse complement strand
GAGCAGTTTGTGGCTCTACGCCAACACTCGGAGCAGAGGGGACGGGGGGGCTGAGGACTGTGACAAGACACAATTCATACAGGTCCAATGACCGGACTGAAGAAGTGTTCCAAGCAATGCTTCCAGATTCAAGGCTTGTACAGTCATTTAC
>NW_022605600.1:194606-198001 GCF_008692095.1 Etheostoma spectabile | reverse complement strand
AATATAATTTAGGACAGCAATTACATGTTTGTGTTATGCTTTCAGATTACACACATTAGGTCAATGTTCTTAAACTCAACAGATTATTGTTATTTTACCAAACTGTTAATTTTGTGTTGTTTTTTTTCCTCCCTTTGCTGCGCATCGGATTGTGAATGTGTGTTTCATGTTTTCTGATGATCAGGTGGCCCCTTGTTACGGCAGCCCGCGGCCACAGTGTATGACGGTGTGTGAATGGTGAATGTTTACCGTCGATGTAACGCGCTTGACGCTTGTTAAGACTGGCAAAGCGCTATCTAAATACACGCCCATTTACATGTATGCAGTCTTTGGGTCTAGGATTAATTGAGAGGGAACCCAAAACCCTCAATCACTGACATAATATTCTCTTGACAGTACCTGGGGCAGTATTCACAGCGGGTCGGGGTCTGTTATCAACACTCCTAATAAACTTGCCGACTTAGTTAATTTTAGGTCTATTAAAATGTTTGCTCTCCTTCATAAGGCCAATTCTATTGACTTAAAACCATTTGAAATACAATGCTGTGGGTATAATTTTATGTGGGAAGTGAAATTTCTCTTATTTTCCACTACAGGGAACATGCATAGCTTCCTACGTATTTTTGTAATTATCGCCCTCTACCCAATTGTCTATCCAACCCTGTTTTCTATCAGTGAGACAGGTTTATGGTCCCTTCTGTACCCACTGTGTGTTTGGGTGTGTGTGTGGGTGTTGTGGTGTGTGTTTTGGTGTGTGTGTGTTGTGTGTGTGTTGTGTGTTGTGTGTGGTGTGTGTGTGTGTGTGTGGTGTGTGTGTGGTGTGTGTGTGTGTTTGTGTGTTTGTGTTTGTTGTGGTGTGTGTGTTGTTTGGTGGTGATGTGTGTGTGTGTGTGTGTTGTTGGTGTGGTGTGTGTTGTGTGGGTGTGTGTGTTGTGGTGTGTGTACCTCCTTGTTCGTCTGTTGCTCATCTATCTCTCTTTCGAGATATACTGCCAAGGTGGAGACGAGGGTTGTTCTTGTGGGGTAAGCAGCAGAAATGGACGCTGGTCAAGCACTGCATGTACCCGACTTTCTAATTAATCCTGAAGGTTTCACTGGGCCTATTACGATGACAGACCTCCACATCTAGCTTTGTCAACGACACTGCTGTGTTTTGTTTTTACAAGTAGAATCAGCGCTTTCTTTCTATAAGTGTGGCTGCCGTCCAAACACTGACTTTCTTTGTTGCTTATTGGTAACTAGGGTGTGTTTTGAAGCGTGTTTTGCCATTGAGAACGAGCTATGCCATTCTAGCTTAGCTGTTCTCAAACGGTTTGCCATCTCGGCTAGTGACGTAGAAAAGCCTGCAGATATTGCACCCTTACCCCCCGGAGATTGAAGGTGTCGGACATTCAGAAACCCGTATCTCCTCAAAACGCATGGATGTTTTTTTTTTTTCTTTCTTCATGAATGGGCACGTTTATATCTAAATAGCACAGCTGAAAGGTTTTCCTTCCAAGTAACATGGCTATAAATTAGTTTTGAATTTTTAAATTCTATTTTTTATTTAGGACTTTTGGATTTCAGGTTATGTCCAGGATGCATATTTGTGGGTGCACTAGTATCGTACTATTCAGGTTGTACGGGGATGAAAAATATTGTTATGGCTATGTTGTCAACATAACGTTACCGAATTGAATTCATTAACAAGGTGGCCGCGTTCCTTAAAAAGTCTTAAATCACGTTTCCTAACATTAAGGCCTTAAAAGCATTACATTGTCTTAAATTTCAGATTGGGTAGGTCGTTACATATGTTTGTGTCATGTCACAGACACCGCGAAAATGCAGTACAATCTGTTGTCGAATATTTTTTCCCTGGTAGGCTTTTGTGCCTCTGCGTTGTCGCGGTAACATAACCCCCTTTGTACCTATCCTATCCCCTGACCAATCGGCTATCCTAACCTTAAACCACTACCATCCACTAAGCTGCTTTGTGGGCGTTTGTTGGCGTTGGCCGAAGCATTGAGAGTTTGTATTTCGCGGGATTTCGTAATAATAGCAGCATGCTGTGGTACAGTATGTTGATAGCCGTCTATAAACACGGGGAATGCAAGTGTCAGTGACAAATGGCTTGCAACAACGAGTATACCTTGGTTAAGTCGGTGCCTGAAAATCGGTATGAAGCAAACTGCGTATGTTCTGAATCTTTTCAAACTTGGGCTAATGGGGATCAGAGCGGTGGAATGACCACGTACAAGCAAAAAAACAGACCTAGCCTACGTAAAGCACGCCTCACCCCGCCCTGCTAGTTTCTGCTACCACCGTAGCACCATGTCAACGCTACAACTCTATATGTTATCGGGAATCTACGCAGACACGCCAGCTGACCTACGACAGTTTGTTGCTCCTAGGCCAACACCGGAAGCAAGGGGACGGGGTCTGAGGACTGTGACAAGACACAATTCATACAGGGCCCAATGACCGGACTGAAGACAGTGTTCCAAGCAATGCTTCCAGATTCAAGGCTTGGACCAGTATTTTACCTCTGGAAAAGACAGAACAGATCGTGGCCTAAATTTGGATTGGCGCCATATATCAAAAAAAAAGACCTCATCACAGAAGTCCCCAAATGCGGTGCGTTTGTAATTATTTCGACAAGACATGAACCATACACCAAAATCCCAACAGCTGGCCTTTGCTTGCGTGTATCGGTATAAATTGGTAAGGACCAGTCTTTTGGGAAGGCTTTTTCTCAAGTGCAAAGTCACTGTTTTGTTTATTATAGAATATGAATTGTTTTCCAAGTATATTCCAAAAGCTCATGAGTAGCCATCAAAATTGAACAAAATTGGTCACAGCATTGATAACCTGAAAACACACATAATAGACCACACAACACACACACACACACACACCACACACCCCACCCACACACACTTCCCACACGCAAAACACTCAGACCACGGCTGTCCACTCTCTCTCCATGGATGAGTACTCCCCAAACTGCAACCCTCATTCTGATGTCTCTCCCTCATCTCTCTCTCTCGTGTCTGTTAGGCACAAATCATAAGAGTCTTTGCATTTTAAAAGTCGCTGGAAATTGGCATTTAATTAATTTTTTTGTTCAAAAGGAACAAGTGTTTTTTTTTTAAATATTCACTTGATGTTTTATTTCACTTGATGGTTATAACCCATTGTTTCAGGGACCCAAATGTTCGAAAAATTGTAATATATAATTTAGGACAGCAATTACATGTTTGTGTTATTCCTTTCAGATTACCACACATTAGGATTCAATGTTCTTAAACTCAACAGATTATTGTTATTTTAACCAAACTTTAATTTTGTGTTTACTTGGAAAGATTACTGTATATTTCACTTTGTATTTTCCATCGTAAATTTAGGTCTTAAATTTC
>NW_022605600.1:192769-194581 GCF_008692095.1 Etheostoma spectabile | reverse complement strand
AATTTCATTTAGAATTGGTATTAAAAAGTCTTAAATTTAACTTGTTAATACCTGTAGCAACCCTGAGTAAGTAGTTCCTTTTTTATCAACAGTTTACTTTATTTGCAATCATTTCCCAAAAGCATGGTATATCTTACAGTTACATTCCAGGATATAGGGTCCTTTTCTCTTACAAAAAGAGTTTTATTTCAGTCTTTGGATCAGAATCATTAATCGTTTTATTATTGTGAGTCCATTCAGCTTAACAAATATCCCACATAAAGTTTTTTTTTTCTGGCTCAGAATGGGCCTTTGGGGGAGACATTAAGTGGGGGGTCTTGGGTCCTACACCAGAAAATTTGAATCGTCAAAGACTTAATTTCCTGCATTCTGCTGATACATTTTTAGGCACTAATTTATGGTGAAAACATATTTTATATCAAGGAAAACAAAATTCCTGATGTGCACCTCTCATCAAATGTAAAGACATATTGCAGCGACGCACAACTGTGATTGGTCCACTTGGCCGTGGCATGGTAGCGTGTATTTCCCCCTACTCATTTCTGGGCTTTCCTTTTCCATAAATATGAAACATGAAATCAAGGAGGTTTTCTTGCTACAGATTTCCGATCGTGGTCAGAAGGCACAGGGGATACACTTTGCGCACACACGCCGACGCAGCCACCAGTCATCTCACGTAGACTATGGCAAAAGCTCTTTGTAGAGCTTCAGCAGAAGCATAAATCCGGCTTAAGATAAAAAAATATTTTTATGTTTATGGCTTACATAAAAGCAATCCATATTTTTATCGGAACCAATATAGATACCTGAAATTTTGATCTGTTCCTCATTGGGCTGCACGATTATGGCCAAAATGATAATCATGATTAGTTTGATCAATATTGAGATCATGATTAATTTTTACGATTTATTTGTTGATTTGAACCATAACATTTTTTATTGTCACATAAAGCAGTTATAACTAGCCTATATCTCATATTTCACTGGACCCGCGTGAGTGTGGTTTGCATGTCGCAGCTTTTGTTGCTGTTGGTCAATCTCCCTGAGGCTGAGCATCTGGATTTGGCATTTCTCAAGGAGATGGTCCAGTGAAATATGAGATATAGGCTATTTATAACTGCTTTATGTGACAATAAAAAATGTTATGGTTCAAATCAACAAATAAATCGTAAAAATTAATCATGATCTCAATATTGATCAAACTAATCAGATCAGTAGATGGTCATAGTGGACCAGTGTGGGGTGTAGAGGGTGCTCAGGATTATCAATGATAAGTTTGTTTAGTGCACTTCCTCCCCACAGCTTTGCAGCAAATAACGGAGCCAGCTTTCCTGATCAGATTGTTCAGTCTGTTTATGTCGCTGGCTCTGATGCGGCTTTTGTAACAGATAGTGGAATAGAAAAGAGCGCTGGCCCCAACCGAACATATCAGATCACGGTATCAGAACATCTCCAACATTCTGCTGCACACGTTGAAGGATCTCAGCTTCTTCAGGAAATAGTCTGCTCATCCCCTTCTTTCAAACAACAGTGCTGTTGGTCTTCTAGTCCAATGCTTGTAGTGTCGCACTCACATACTGCTTACCATAACGTCCCTGTTAGCACAAACAGTCAAAGCCATGTACCACTGTCACTGCCCAATGTGAGAAGAGTGCAGATTTGAGTCACTTTGCAACGAGTGAAGCTGTAAGTTGCCTATGCGTCACTTTGCAAAAAGTAGCATATAAGATGCTAACGAGAGACTTCTGTAAATACATTAAAAATGAACCTAATTAACAAAGTTTGTTCACTGCTGGCTACAAGTTAGCATCA
>NW_022605600.1:184196-192759 GCF_008692095.1 Etheostoma spectabile | reverse complement strand
AACACAACAAAGGCTGTCAGTTGAATGGCGTTTTGAGCTAACGTTAGCAGTTAACAGTTTATTTCATGGATTTCACAAATTTCAGTGTGACCGTTATGCTGTAAACCATAAATCTGAGCATGCGCAACTAACATCTGCACTTGACCAGAGCCCCTCCTACGCAGTTTCATTGAGATTTCAGGCTTGGTCCCCATCTGCAGCATAGGTCCACACAGTGCAGAAGCCATTTCCACACAGATGTTGTGATGACTATAAAAAAGCAAATACACACAGACCAAAACATGATTAAGAAAGCACACAAAATCCACATACACATCAGGAGCTGCTGTAGTCTTCAGTGTTTTCCCGGATTCCTCGAATCCGAACTGCTCCCATTCAACAGAATTTGCTTTTCCGTTTTTGCTCACCAAGCGCTGCTTCTCTCTCTCCGCCATCTTCTTCACTCGCCCTGATTTTTACATGCCACTGTATGCCACAAACAGGAACTTGCTGTGAGTTTAGCCTTCGAGAGGGGCAAAAGTGCGCGTGTGCATGTCATTCAGAACACAAGTCAAAATAAGAGTTTACTTGCAAAACTCAATGTGCACAATTATTGTTTTTCTCAACTCTCACTGTATTGGAAAGCTGTAGCGGGAAAAATCAACACTTTTCAGCGCGTTTGTGACGCCAGACATGACACACCAGAAAGAAATAACACGCAAACTCAACTGCTGGCAATGGGAAAGATTGTTATTGGCTATTTTTAGCGTGTTTACCCATGTAAAATCTGCATAGACTCACAAATTTGGATTGAAAAAGGGTAGGTTTTAGTTATTACTTGGGCACAGTCTTAATCTGCTGTGGTTGGCTGCCTGAACGCTGTAGGGAGGAATAGCCTTTCAATCAGTTTTTGTTACGTTCCATTGTCACATTTGTGTGAATTCAGTGTTTTTAGTGTATCCACAGACATATGTAACTTCAATTAAGCAATGTTGGTATACAGTTTGAAAAGTTGTCCATTGAGCTTGACTAACCGGGTTAGGACGACTAGCATGCTACAGTTGATGGGCAAAAACTCAACTGTCATATTGTAATAACATACATGTGAACTAAGCAATAAAAATAATAATAATAGATAGTACAATTGAAATGAATTGAACATAATGCTTTTTCTGAATGTTTTGCAAACAAAGAGACCTACAATTAGGGCTGCATGATTATGGCCAAAATGATGATCACGATTATTTTGATAAAAATTTTGATCGCGATTATTGTTACGATTATTTGTTTTTAGCCAAAACAAATTTTATTGTCACATAGGCTATTTAGAACTGCGAGAGGGAGTGTGATGGACGCTACTCACAGGGAGACGGCTGACTCATCATGAACTGGTCCAGCACGGGTCGAATGGCGGATACACACGACGTGTGTATGAAACATCTGTATCGTCACTGCGCTGCATTTTTTATGAACTATAATATTCTGGCATGGGTCACATCTCTGGCCCATCCAGCAGGCTCCGTCTCACACGCTGTTACTCTCCCAACTGAAGTTAGTTGCATTCACCAACTTGTTCTGTGTTCTTTGCCGTGGCGGCCGCTATAGCAGAGTTAACCCGCGGAAACACTGGTACAAACACAGGTTGTGCCCCTTGTATTAACAATATACCTGTTGTTAATAAAAAATTAAAACTGTAGACAAATGTCAAAGTGTGGACCGGCGCTGTGTGCCGGGCCAGTGATTAAAGGAGAGAGAGGAGAGGAGATCCCACACAGCACGGCTTTCCAGACGAAATGGGTCACGTAACGAAAAATAAATCATAGTCCATAAAACAGCATTGCAGGGATGCAGGACATTAGCGCCGTGCTCCTAGAGGAGCTAACAGCTAACAGAACGCTTAGCACCGACTAGCACTGCCATTGCTGTGGTCTGAAAAACAACAGACGGGACAAATGTTGCGTTCTGGCAAACTGGTAAACCTTGATACCGACGTATACCGTGCTTATCTGTTGAGTTTTCCTCCCGTTACTCTGTCCTCTGGTGCTGTCTACATCTAGAAACTAAGCTGCACGGGGTCAGTGAACTACTTTGACTGGCTCATGAGCGACGGTAGTAGCGGTAGATTGGCTTTGCAAAAAACCCGGAGCGTTCTATGAATGACGCTTTAAAAAAATAATCCGTCGATCACGCAAATTTGACGTGGGAAGTCAAAATTGTGATCACGATTAAATTGATTAATTGTGCAGCCCTACCTACCATTTCAAATGTTTATGTTCAAATATTCTTAGACATGTTTTCAGTATGTACAAAATATGTTTCATAGAAACTTGTTTGTATATTCATATAACACCGAAAATATTGGTTATCGGCCATACACCGCAATGTTACGGTTGTCGGCATTGGCCAAATTTTAATATTATATATCCCTAGTTTGCACCTAAATTCTAACACTGTCATATTTCAAAGATGCCAGACTTCTTCTACTAAACTCTATATCATCTTACAGATCTAGTAATCTGTGCTGTGAAAATGTCTCCTTCGAGGTCTCCTGAGCCCAGTCAATTCTGACGTCTTCCTGCCTAAATCTCTATTCTCCTGCCAATCTGCAGCAAAACTCGTTTCACATCCAAGACAACTGTTGACCGCTCCATCAGAGCTGTCCCGATGCCTGGCCGACGGCGGCTGCCATCGCTTATGCAACCAACGGAAAATAAGAATTTGTCTCAAGCTTTCTCAACTTTTGTCCTTCCCCTTTTTTATTCTGCTATCCTCCTTTTTAATGCCAGTGTTTGACTCCACTTCATGCGTTGGTGTTTTTACAGGCCATCAGCGTAAGGGAGGTACCAGTGGTAAGATAAGCGAAGGCGATGCAGGTGCCGAGGAGAAAATGATGAGAAAATCTAAGTCATATGGTACAGTAACGTGTCTTCCTCTCTGCTGTGTCTGACACTTTGATGGGAACTGGGGCCTCATGGGTTCATTCACTCTGGGTGCTCACTTAATCATAGTGCTGGCGAATTTACTGATGGTGAATGTATCTGTGGGTGAATTTTTTAAATTATGTTTAGTATAACTATTTCTGATCGCTTTCTACAGATTTGTACTATATCATGCAGTTTCTAGACAAAGAAGTAATAAGTAATTTAAAAGGCTTTCCATTTAGCTTCATAGCAATTTCCATCTGTTAAAGTTGCATGCACTCCCATGAAAAATCGTTTTACAAAATATTTCATAAACAGTTCTGTGAACTGTGAATAGCAATGCACCGGAAGCTTTTGATTTTTGAGCATTTTCTTGTTTAAAATGGTTTAGCTTTGTGAAACGTCTTTCTTTTTTGAGAGTGAGTTGAAGATTAATAACAATTTGTCGTGTTTTGGATGTTTGTTAAAATTTGGATTTGTGGGACATATATCCCTCGGGCCAGGACTTTTATGCCACTCTACGTTAAAGTTTGGGTTGCCAGATATGTTGGTGAGATTTGGTCACCGAGTGCACAGTGTGTTGTATCAAAACTGACAACCTCACTGTGACAGTCTTAAGCCGTATTTGCACGGACTATTATTACCATGGGCCTCTGATCACAGAGACACAACACTTTTTTTCTACCACATGGCATTGTTTTGTCATTGATTACATCCCACTTGCAACACAATTATACACAAGACCTTATTTATTGATATTGATTGATTTCATATCGATCGTTCAACACCCAAGATTTTTTTTGTGCCTTAAAATGTTCGAAAATCATTTTAGTGGTTCATTAACTCATTGGAATAAACATAAGAGATATGGTAAGAGTATGACAATTCTGCTCCCAACCTGTAAAGCAAAGAAAAGCGCTTGGGTTCCTCAGTATGTGCTGGTTGACAATTAGCTTATGTAACTCTTGGTGTGTAACATAAGAACGAACCTTTTACCGCTCAGTTTTTTTAGTATGATTAAAGCACATCCCTCTGTCTTCGCTCATCTGCAAGGCTTCAGTCGGGATGAGAGCTGACAACAGCCCTGGGGACAGATCTACAGTGGGAATGTTTAGTTTCTGTAAATAACATCACAGAGTACAGTCTAGACTTGCCTTTTATGAAAAGCGCTGTGAGATAACTTTTGTGTGGCGCTATAATAAATAATTGAAAACACATTCTGGCCCCAGCCAGCTAGCAGCCATCTCGGTCAACACTTAACTCCGGTGCTAAGGATGCTAACGGCAGTTTACTGAACCGTCGGGAAACAGACCCAGGCACCCAGTCAGGATAGCAGCATTCTGAATGTTACACCTCCATTAGCGTTACCGTGGCTTTTGACATCTTACAGTTTTGCCAATTTTACGAGACAAAACAGGAATAAGATACAGATAGGACTAATACCAATTATTCTTTAAAGACGTGGTAGCATTGGATAGGGACGGGAAGGATAACTCTGGGAGTTGGAAAGGTGGTGTCCTTGATTCTGCCTTCTCACTCCGTGACACAGGTTTGTGGGGCTGAGTGTCGCAATTTCGGTTTTATTTCATATTGTTACAGCCCTAGTAGGTATATGTTTTCAACATTGGACAGAGCCAGGCTAGCTGTTTTACCTGCTCTAGGTGTTAGGCTTAATAATCTGCTCATCTCACCTTTAGAAAGAAAGCAAAAAGTGTTTTGCCAAACATGTTAAACCATTATCACAGTGTCAAAGCAATATGTTCCTAACATTATATTTAATAAGACTGTTGTAAAACCTGTCGTGTCTTTAGCTATTGGCGCTACTACAACCGAACCAGTATACTTCTGGGGCAAAATGCTGGACCCCACAGTGTTAGAGGGCGGTTTTGGTTTAAAACTTGGTTTAGGGTTAGCATTTAGTTGTGATGGTTAAGGTAAAGGGCTAGATGCATTATGTCAATGGACAGGCCCCCACAAAGACGGTTAGGTCGAGAGCTTTGCTTTTGCTCAGCTCTCTTTTTGTCACAACGGTCGATAAATTGAAGTAATACCGCACCGCTGCGCTGATTCTCCAACCATTCTCCCCCTCCATTGTCCCCTCACTCTCAACAAGACCCCAGGGTATTTAAACTCCTTCACTTGGGGTAGGACTCATCGTTTTCGGCAGTCGTCGGTTTCCTGCTGAGAACCATGGCCCTCAGATTTAAGAGGTGCTGATCCTCATCCCACCGATTCGCACTTGGCTGCAAACCGATCCAGTGAGTGCTGAGGTCACAGGCCAAATCATCGCAAAAAGCTTGATGATCCCCGCCCACTGAACTGCAACCGTCTCCACCCAGACTAACGCCTGTATACTGTCCATAATTAACTACAAACAGGATTGGTGACAAAGTGCATCCCTGGCGTGGCCAACCTCACCGGAACAGCCTGACTTGCCAAGAAAGTTACTGCTGATGGTTTGATGGGAACAGATATTTAATATAATCATACCCAATATGGATCGACCGATAAGGATTTTTTTTTTGTGACGATACTGATTTTTTTTTTTTTTTTTTTTTTCTTCTCATCAGTCCTTAGCCAATGACTATACAGGCTGCCAGTTTCTTGAGTCATTTGGTGCCGACACTGTTTTGCGCTCTCAATTTACATCATAAAATATGAACCCTGCACACTAGAATTTGTGGCACATTGGTAGTGGTGGAGGGCAGTGCATGGTCTGCACGTGAACTGCAGCTTCTCTGGCAACACAGAGCTGCTTGTGGACGCATGTCTGTGAATATGCCGGAAAAAACAACACCGCAGCAGCGTTTTATGTGTCGGCTTGATACACGTAAAACGCGAATATGGCCTTATATTGGCCGGAAAAAACGTTCTATCACTAACTCAGATTTTTACATTTATTAAAGTTACACGTGAGATTAAGAACAAAACAGTAACCACAAGAGATTCTTTTAACAGATCCCTGAACTCACAAAAAAGATCATGCATTTTTAGTATTTGTTGAGTTAGGTACACTTTATATACTTGTGAAAACTTAGTGAGCTCAGAAATTTTACTGTTTTGGTTTTATGGCGTGTTCATTTTCAGTTAGTGTTCCTTAAGTTCTCTTGTTTTTTTTTGTCTATATGTGAAAGCAAACAGACTAAACGGAATATAAATATTTGACTAGATTCTTATGTGTGTTTGGTTTGTGAGTTCTGCTTCCAAGTAGCCTTCTAATGCAACTTTAGAAATTAGCCTACATATTTTGAACTCGATAGGGAGACTACGTTTTGGTTGGGTCTTTAATGGATTTATGACAGTAAAAAAAACAACATTCCAGTACATATCAACGTCCACAGGCTATCTTTCTGGTATTTGGTGATTTATGTTGTGCACGCTTACATTCTTTAACAATCCGTCATGTGCTACTTCATTTTCCGTGTTGTAAATCTTCTTATTCAGGACATTAACATCCCGTGCCTAATGACAGACAACCGTCCAGGAGTTTGGAGTGGAGACAACACTAATTTCGAGACGGTGTTTGTCCCTCACAACTTGTGATTCTTCGGACTACAACTATTCTCTACAAACCACACAACCGCATTGTTGGCCTCCTGTTTGTCTACACGGTGCTGCAACAGGAGAAGTAAGTTATTGATTCACACATATTTATTTAATCTCTGGGTCATGAAGGTTCAGAGCTTTATTCTAGTTGGTCAACAACAATTGCCAGTACATTGTAGAGAAAGTAATTACTGCATTAACCACATCCTAAGTATTAGGACAGGTATGGAACATTTTTCTTCACCTGCCACTGTGGCTGTGGATTTCAAAATCTTCCAGCCACTAACTTTTACCCAGCTAATATTTTGTTTGTAACTGGCAAGTGCATAACTGCATGTGAAAATTATACAAAATCTATACTACTCAGCATGTTTAAGTCATAAGGTAAAGTCTTAAGGAAAAAACTAACATTCTCTTTCTCTCTCATGCACACACATAGCACTCTCACACAAACCCACACATGTTCTGTTACATAGTATTACATGTAGCCCTAGAAGAGTTGGGCAGATTACACAAAACGTTCCTCCACCCAACCTCATCCCAATTTTCGTTCTAACCTTACTGGTTTATCTTTCACCATGTCCTACTTTATAGATCATACTTGAAATAGGGCTACACCACAAACATAAACTATTACATAGCAGTGGCATACACCATAAAGCCCACCCAGACAGATTTTAAAGTATATAACTACTCTTTTTTTTTTTTTTTTTTCCTTTTCTTTTCTTAACAAAGTTTACCCAAATAAAATAAATTAAAGTTCAAGGGCGGGAAGCGCTTCTACCCTTTCTCCCTCATTGAGCAATTCGGATCCGGCCTGGCCCTGCCTACCTGCTGGGGCTTGTTGAGTCTGGTTTGGTGCACTACATTGTAGCATCTTTCCTCAGGGTTACCGTAAACAACAATGCATTTAGAGACTAAAAGCAGTGTAGATTCAGCACAGTTATCATGTTTGAGCTTCACGCAGGATTCAGGCCGGAGGGATGAGGGATGATCGTCTCGCACATGGCCACTGCACAGTCGGCCTGTCTTACTGACTTCTGTCGCAACTTAGGTGTCCTGTCTGACATCTGCCCCTGTTGACTACATAACAACAGAATTGCCCACTTTCTCGTTGTAAACTACCAATAGGTGTGGACTCCTCTAAAACGTCCGACTGAAACATAATGCTGCATTATTTACCTACACCGTGGCTGTAGGTTGGGCAATTCACTGCCACTGCACAAATCAACCACATTGTGGTTGCTAATTCCCTCCCTGAATAAGCAATGACAGCTATACATGCAGCTCCGGGACCCAACTGGGGTTCGTGTCTTGCTCAGACAACTTTGACATGTGGAGATGAGCCTGGATTGAACCGCCAATCTGGGGTTGGCGAGCAATCACTAACGAAATTGAAATAAAGAATTTACACTTTTACTCTGAAATCTTCATCTCAGAAAATCTTCTTCATGTTGAGTGCCCAACGAGAGACGGCCGGAGAGGAGCCTTGATTTCGAATAAACATGATGCAAAAAATACATTAATGCTGAACAGGATAACGCACAGGATGCCTAGAGACTTCTATAGGATACTATGTCACATCAACATATTCCTGATTCCTGTGGCTTCTATCAAACAGTGCTCGGCACTTTCTCAGCTGAAAACAGCACACACAAACGCAGATTAGACTGCATTGCATATAAATAGTATACGGTATCTTTTGATAAAAGAAAAATTGTCGTAGGCCATTTTGCAGTTTTTAACCCATGTCAGGCAAAACTTTAGGTGTTTGAGTAAGCAGGAATTCATGAATTTCAAAGATTTACAGGAGTCTTTCAGTAAATTTGTTAAACATATTGGTAAAAAATTACATTCATTTTTTCAATGTAATTTTGTACTTAATTCAAGTTGTTGTTTTTTTGCTTTTTCCCTTCCCCACAGCCTCTACAGTTTTCATGTCGTCCCTCTACTCCACCACAATGCTTACCTGTCTGCTGTTTTCACTGTCTTAGGAACAAAGATGAATGGTGGGTACAGTGCTTAACATGATCAACTTTACCTTCTTTCTGAATGGATGAAAATTAAGGTACTTTCTTTGTTGTGATCCTTCTTGTAGAACAAATCTGTGTTCTTTA
>NW_022605600.1:180607-184171 GCF_008692095.1 Etheostoma spectabile | reverse complement strand
TGGGTCACATCTCTGGCCCAGGTCCAGCAGGCTCCGTCTCACACGCTGTTACTCTCCCAACTGAAGTTAGTTGCATTCAACAACTTGTTCTGTGTTCTTTGCCGTGGCGGCCGCTATAGCAGAGTTACCCGCGGAAACACTGGTACAAACACAGGTTTGCCCCTTGTTTACAATAACGCTTTGTTAATAAAAATTAAAACGTGTAGACAAATGTCAAAGTGTGGACCGCGCTGTGTGGCCGGCCGGATTAAGAGGAGAAGAGGAGAGGAGAGATCCCACACAGGCACGGCTTTACAGACGAAATGGTCACGTAACGAAAATTAATCAATCCATATAACAGCATTGCAGCGGATGCGAGGACATTAGCCGGTGCATCCTAGAGGAGCTAACAGCTAACAGACGCTTAAGCACCGACTAGCCACTGTCATTGCTGTTGTCTAAAAACAACAGACGGGACAAATGTTGCGTTACTGGCAAACTGTGTAACCTTGATACGCGACTAAACCACTGCTATCTGTTGAGTTTTCCTCCCGTTACTCTGTCCTCTGGACTGTCTACTCTAGAAACTAAGCTGCACGGGGTGAGTGAACTACTTTGACTGGCTCATGAGCAGACGGTAGTAGCGGTAGATTGGCTTTGCAAAAAACCCGGACGTTCTATGAAATGACGCTTTAAAAAAAATAATCGCTCGATCACGCAAATTTGATCGTGGGAAGTCAAAATTGTGATCACGATTAAAATTTGATTAATTGTGCAGCCCTACCTACAATTTTCAAATGTTTAGTTCAAATATTCTTTAGACATGTTTTTCAGTATGTACAAAATATGTTTATCATAGAAACTTGTTTTGTATAGTTCATATCAACACCGATAAATATTGGTTATCGGCCATAACCGCAATGTTACGGTTGTCGGCATTGGCCAAAATTTTAATATTAGTATATCCCTAGTTTTGCACCTAAATTTCTAACACTGTCATAATTTCAAAGATGCCAGACTTCTGTCTACTAAACTCTATATCATCTTACAGATCTAGTAATCTGTGCTGTGAAAATGTCTTCCTTCTGAGGTCTCCTGAGCCCAGTCAATTCTGACGTCTTCCTGCCTAAATCCTCTATTTCTCCCTGCCAATCTGCAGCAGACAAACTCGTTTCACATCCAAAGACAACTGTTGACCGCTCCATCAGAGCTGTCCCGATTGCCTGGCCGACTGCTGGCTGCCATCGCTTATGCAACCAACGGAAAATGAGAATTTGTCTCAAGCTTTCTCAACTTTTTGTCCTTCCCCTTTTTTATTCTGCTATCCTCCTTTTTAAATGCCAGTGTTTGACATCCACTTCATGCTGATTGGTTTTTACAGGCCATCAGCGTAATGGAGGTACCAGTGGTAAAGATAAGCGAAGGCGATGCAGGTGCCGAGGAGAAAATGATGAGAAAATCTATAGTCAATATGGTACAGTACAGTGTCTTCCTCTCTGTGTGTCTGACACTTTGATGGGAACTGGGGCCTCATGGGTTCAATTCACTCTGGGTGCTCACTTAATCATAGTGCATGGCGAATTTACTGATGGTGAATGTATCTGTGGGTGAATTTTTAAATGTATGTTTAGTAATACTATTCTGATCGCTTTCTAACAGATTTGTACTTAAATATCAATGCAAGTTTCTAGACTAAGAAGTAATAAAGTAATTTAAAAGGCTTTCCATTTAGCTTCATAGCAATTTCCATCTGTTAAAGTTGCATGCACTCCCATGAAAATCTGTTTACAAAAAGTATTTCATAAGACAGTTCTTGGACTGTGAATAGCAATGCACCAGAAGCTTTTGATTTTTGAGCATTTTCTGTTTAAAATGGTTTAGCATTTGTGAAACGTGCTTTCTTTTTGAGAGTGAGTTGAAGATTAATAACAATTTCGTGTTTTGGATGTTTAGTTAAAATTTGGATTTTGTGGGAACAATATATCCCTCTGGCCAGGACTTTTATGCCACATCTACAGTTAAAGTTTGGGTTGCCAGATATGGTTGGTGAGATTTTGGTCACCGAGTGCACAGGTGTGATTGTATCAAAACTGACAACCTCACTGTGACAGTCTTAAGCCGTATTTGCACGGGACTAGTATTACCATGGGACCTCTGATCACAGACACGATACAACTTTTTTTCTACCACATGGCATTGTTTTGTCATTGATTACATCCCACTTTGCAACACAATTATACCACAGAGACCTTATTTATTGATATTGATTGATTTCAGTATCGATCGTTCCAACACCAAAGATTTTTTTTGTGCCTTAAATAATGTTTCGAAAATCATTTTAGTGGTTCATTAACTCATTGGAATGAAACATAAGAATAATGGTAAGAGTAATGGACAATTCTGCTCCCAACCTGTAGAGCAAAGAGGAAAAGCGCTTTGGTTCCTACAGTAATGGTGCTGGTTGACAATTAGCTTATGTAACTCTTGGTGTGTAACATAAGATTACGACACCTTTTGACACGCTCAGTTTTTTTAGTATGATTAACAGCACATCCCTGTCTTCTGCCTCAGTCTGCAAGGCTTCAGTCGGGATGAGAGCTGACAACAGCCCTGGGGACAGATCTACAGTGGGAATTGTTAGGTTTCTGTAAATAACATCACAGAGTACAGTCTAGACTTGCTCTTTTATGAAAAGCGCTGTGAGATAACTTTTGTGATTTGGCGCTATATAAATAAAATTGAATTGAATCTACAGTCTGCCCCCAGCCAGCTAGCAGCCATCTCGGTCAACACTTAACTCCGGTGCTAAGGATGCTAACGGCAGTTTACTGAACCGTCGGGAAACAGACCCAGGCACCCGAGTCAGGATAGCAGCCATTCGTAATGTTACACCTCCATTAGCGTTACCGGTGGCTTTTTGACATCTTTACAGTTTGCCAAATTTACGAGACAAAACAGGAATAAGATACAGATAGGACTAATACCAATAGTTCTTTAAAGACGTGGTAGCATTGGATATGGACGGGAAGGATAACTCTGGGAGTTGGAAAGGGTGTGTCGTGATTCTGCCTTCTCACTCCGTGACACAGGTTTGTGGGGCTGAGTGTCGCAATTTCGGTTTTATTTTCATATTGTTACAGCCCTAGTAGGTATATGTTTTAACATTGGACAGAGCCAGGCTAGCTGTTTTACCTTGCTCTAGGTGTTAGGCTTAATAATCTGCTCATCTCACCTTTTAGAAAGAAAGCAAAAAAGTGTTTTGCCAAACATGTTAAACCATTATCACAGGTGTCAAAAGCAATATGTATCCTAACATTATATTTAATAAGACTGTTGTAATAACATCTGTCTGTGTCTTTAGCTATTGGCGCTACTACAACCGGGAATCCAGTATACTTCTGGGGCCAAAATGCTGGACCCCACAAGTTTAGAGGGCTGTTTGAGGTTTAAAACTTGGTTTTAGGGTTAGGCATTTAGTTGTGATGGTTAAGGTAAAGGGCTAGGGAATGCATTATGTCAATGACAGGCCCCCACAAAGACGGTTAGGTCGAGAGCTTTGCTTTCTGGCTCAGCTCTCTTTTTGTC
>NW_022605600.1:178287-180597 GCF_008692095.1 Etheostoma spectabile | reverse complement strand
GATAAATTGAATGTAATACCGCACCCGCTGCGCTGATTCTCCAACCAGTCTCCCGCTCCATTGTCCCCTCACTCGTCAACAAGACCCCAGGGTATTTAAACTCCTTCACTTGGGGTAAGGACTCATCGTTTTCGGCAGTCGATCGGTTTCCTGCTGAGAACCATGGCCTCAGATTTAGAGGTGCTGATCCTCATCCCAGCCGATTCGCACTTGGCTGCAAACCGATCCAGTGAGTGCTGAAGGTCACAGGCCAAATCATCCGCAAAAAGCAGTGATGAGATCCCCAGCCCACTGAACTGCAACCGCTCTCCACCCAGACTACGCCTGGATATACTGTCCATAATTACTACAAACAGGATTGGTGACAAAGTGCATCCCTGGCGGTGGCCAACCTTCACCTGGAACAAGCCTGACTTAATGCCAAGAAAGTTACTGCTGTAATTGTTTGATGGGAACAGATATTTAATATAATCATACTCCAATTAGTGATCGACCGATAAGGATTTTTTTTTTGTGACGATACTGATTTTTTTTTTTTTTTTTTTTTTTTCTTCTTCTCATCAGTCTTAGCCAATGACTGATACAGGCTGCCAATTTTCTTGAGTCAGTATTGGTGCCGACACTGCTTTTTGCGCTCTCAATTTACATCATAAAAATGTAAACCCTGCCACACTAGATTTGTGGCACATGTGGTAGTGGTGGAGGGGCAGTGCATGGTCTGCACGTGAACTGCAGCTTCTCTGGCAACACAGAGCTGCTTGTGGACGCATGTCTGTGAATAATGCCGGGAAAAAACAACAACGCAGCAGCGTTTTTATGTGTCGGCTGATACACGTAAAAGCGCGAATATTGGCCTGATATATTGGCCGGAAAAAACGTTCTATCACTAACTCAGATTTTTACAATTTTATTAAAGTTAAACGTGAGATTAAGAAACAAAACAGTAACCACAAGATATTCTTTTAACAGAATGTCCCTGAACTCACAAAAAAGATCATGCAGTTTTAGTAGTTTGTTGAGTTAGGTACAACTTTATATACTTTGTGAAAACTTAGTGAGCTCAGAAATTTTTCACTGTTTTGGTTTTATGGCGTGTTCATTTTCAGTTATGTTCCATTAAGTTTCTTAATTGTTTTTTTTTGTCTAATATGGTGGAAAGCAAAACAGAGCTAAACGGAATATAAATATTTGACTTAGATTCTTATGTGATGTTTAGGTTGTGAGTTCTGCTTCCAAGTAGCCTTCTAATGCAACTTTAGAAATTAGCCTACATATTTTTGAGACTCGATAGGGAAGGACTAACAGTTTTGGTTTGGGTCTTTAATGGGATTTATTGACAGTAAAAAAAACAACATTTCCAGTACATTATCAACGTCCAACAAGGCTATCTTTCTGGTATTTGGTGATTTATTTGTGCACACTGTTACATTCTTTAACAATCCGTCATGTGCTACTTCATTTTTCCGTTTTGTAAATCTTCTTATTCAGGACATTAACATCCCGTGCATAATGACAGACAACGTCCAGGAGTTTGGAGATGGAGACAACACTAATTTCGAGACGGTGTTTGTCCTCACAAACTTTGATTCTTCTGACTACAACTATCTCTACAAACACGACAACCGCATTGTTGGGCCTCCTGTTGTGCTACACTGTGCTGCAAAGGAGGAAGTAAGTTATTGATTCACAACATATTTATTTTAATCTCTGGGTCATGAAATGTTCAAGCTTTATTCTTAGTTTGTCACAAACAATTGCCAGTACATTGTAGAGAAATGTAATTACTGCA
Organism: Etheostoma spectabile; assembly: GCF_008692095.1. Taxonomy (NCBI): domain Eukaryota; kingdom Metazoa; phylum Chordata; class Actinopteri; order Perciformes; family Percidae; genus Etheostoma; species Etheostoma spectabile. The sequence continues at coordinate 178,808 of NW_022605600.1, read as the reverse complement.
TTTAACACATCCTAAGTATTAGGAGCAGGTATGGAACATTTTTCTTCACCTGCCACTGTGGCTGGTGGATTTCAAAATCTTCCAGCCACTCAACTTTTTAACCAGCTAATATTTTTGTTTGTAACTGGCAAGTGCATAACTGCATGTGAAAATTATACAAAATCTATAATACTCAAGCATGTTTAAGTCATAAGGTAAAGTCTTAAGGAAAAAAACTAACATTCTCTTTCTCTCTCATGCACACACATAGCACTCTCACACAAACCCACACATGTTCTGTTACATAGTTACATGTAGCCCTAAAGAGTTGGGCAGATTACACAAAAACGTTCCTCCACCCAACCTCATCCCAAGTTTCGTTCTAACCTTTTACTGGTTTATCTTTCACCATGTCCTACTTTATTAGATCATACTTGAATAGGAGCTACACCACAAACATAAACTATTACATAGGGCAGTGGCATTACAACATAAAGTCCCACTCCAGACAGATTTTAAAGTATATGAACTACTCTTTTTTT
>NW_022605600.1:175612-178277 GCF_008692095.1 Etheostoma spectabile | reverse complement strand
TTCTTTTCTTAACAAAGTTTACCCAAATAAAAAGTAAAATTAAAGTCTTAAATGGGCTGGAAGCGCTTCTACCCTTTCTCCCTCATTGAGCAATTCTGGATCCGGCCTGGCCCTGCCTACCTTGCTTGGGCTTGGTTGAGTCTGGTTTGGTGACTACATTGTAGCATCTTTCCTCAGGTTGACCAGTAAAACAACAATGCATTTAGAAGACTAAAAGCAGTGTAGATTCAGACATGGCTTATCATGTTTGAGCTTCACGCAGGATTCAGGCAGGAGGAGGAGGGATGATCGTCTCGCACATGGCCACATGCACAGTCGGCCTGCTTACTGAGCTCGCTGTCTGCAACTATAAGGGTGTCCTGTCTGACATCTGACCCGTGTTGACTACATAACAAACAGAAATTGCCCAACTTTTCTCGTTGTAAACTACCAAATAAGGGTGGGACTCCTCTAAAACTGTCCGACTGAAACAGTATGCTGCATTTATTTACCTAGCACCGTGGCTGGTAGGTTGGGCAAATTCACCTGCCACTGCACAAAATCAACCACATTTGGTGGGTGCTAATTTCCATCCCTGAATAGGAGCAATGGACAGCTATACATGCAGCATCCAGGGAGCAACTTGGGGTTCAGTGTCTTGCTCAGGACACTTTGACATGTGGACAGATGAGCCTGGGATTGAACCGCCAATCTTGTGGTTGGCGAGCAATCACTAACTGAAATTGAAATAAAGAATTTACACTTTTACTCTGAAATCTTCATCTCAGAGAAATCTTCTTCATGTTGAGATGCCCAACGAGAGACGGCCGGAGAGGAGCCTTGATTTCGAATAAACATGATGCAAAAAATACATTAATGCTTTGAACAGGATAACGCACAGGAGCTGCCTAGAGACTTCTAATAGGATACTAATGTCGGACATCAACAATATGTCCTGAGGTCCTGTGGCTTCTATCAAACAGTGCTCGGCACGTTTCTCAGCTGAAGACAGCACACACAAACGCAGATTTAGACTGCATTGCAATATAAATAAGTATACGGTATCTTTTGATAAAAGAATAAATTGTCGTAGGCCATTTTGCAGTTTTTAACCCATGTCAGGCAAAACTATTAGGTGTTGGAGTAAGCAGGAATTTCAATATGAATTTCAAAGATTTACAGGAGTCTTTCAGTAAATTGTTAAACATATTGGTAAAAATAATTACATTACATTTTTTCAAATGTAATTTTGTACTTAATTCAAAGTTGTTGTTTTTTTGCTTTTTCCCTTCCCCACAGCCTCTACAGTTTTCATGTCGTCCTCTCTACTCCACCACAATGCTTAACCTGTCGCTGTGTTTCACTGGCTTTAGGAACAAAGATGAAATGGTGGGTACATGAACTTAACATGATCAACTTTACCTTTCTTTCTGAATGGATGAAAATTTAGGTACTTTCTTTGTTGTTGATCCTTCTGTGTAGAACAATCTGTGTTATTAATAGCACTCAAGCTTTTCTAAACAAGTCTTTTAGGGAACATCATTCCAGTTGCTTTTCTATAGAATTTCAGTAAGTATCCATATTGTAGTGAAACTCTAACTAATGAGATTTCACCTCAGTCACAAACTACCCAAATACAGTTTATTAAATGTCCAACCAGAGAGGAGAATATTTAGCATCACTGTTGCATAACAGTCAGTAATGCTTATCACAAGCTCACCCACGCTGCATTGGGTCACTCAGACCATGCCATCACCCGCCTGATTCCCTTATACAGGCAGAAGTTAAAACTTTTGAAACCTGTTGTGAGGACCTCTAAGAAGTGGACCAGTGAAGCTGTGGCGGATCTTCAGTCGTGTTTGGACTGCATAGATGGGGTGTTAACAGCTTGGACTTGTACACAGAGGCTGTGGGGTCATGTATTAGTTGTGGTGAGGACAGCTGTATATTTACTAGGGGTGGCAGGTTCACAAAACCCATGGTTTCGTTCGTATCACGGTTTTAGGGTCACAGTTTTTGGTTCTTGTTTTTTCTTTTATATTTAACACTCCAGAAATATACTTCAACGTAGCTTAATTATCCACAATGTAGGATATAGTATCAAAAAATTTATCATATCATGCATAAACTGAATTTGACTTGACTTTCAGCACATTATTGGGACCATCTCTGAGGAAAGCTAGGTGAGATTTTGATAGAGCAAGAGGGAAGACATTGATGATTTCAACAAGCTTTTCAGTTATTTGGCAAAAAAGGAGAACGTGCATTGCCATCTACAGGAACGTATGTGCCTTATTAGCACACAAAGATTTAATTTATTTCATTTAATGTATTTATCTTGAACAATCCACACATTGAAAAATTACAGAATATCAATTGAAATTACTTGCCTTTACCAAACTGCCAACTTCCGTGTAGCTCTTACAAAAATTTTATAATTTATAAGAAAAATAGAACAACTCTTAAAGCTCCGTCTTTTGAATCTGTCAGAATATGTTAAACGTATTTTTTTTATAGTCCTTTTGAAAAAAAAAAAGGAAACTTGTTTTTGGGAGAATAAAATTGCTCTAGATGGAGTTTTTCTAGTAGCCTTCCCAAAAAGGTTCAGGATGCTGCAAATGTTGGTATGATATGAAAATGATTTTAAGACAAAATAATAAATTTATTGAATGAATCAAATTTGAAC
>NW_022605600.1:171013-175602 GCF_008692095.1 Etheostoma spectabile | reverse complement strand
GTGGCTTGTTGATCTTTACATTGTTAGTGAATTTCCTATCCTGGGCTGGGACACATTCATGCTGTTTGATGAAGTACTTATTGGACTTTAATATTATAATTGCACTTACAATAACAAAGATGTCCTCAATTCATCCTGTATTTCTCAGTTCCGTTTTTTTTCCCCCCTGCATCCACCGTATGGGTTTGTGTGTGTGTGTGTGCGTTCGTCAGTCGCAAGGGGAACTGTGCAGCCCCGCCCGCTGCAGAGAGCCAACAGGATTGAAACAGCAGGCGCGTTAGCAGATGATAAAGTGCCAAATTGGACTTTGATGTTAAAATGTAAACAAGTTGGCAGGACTGTCTGAAATTTTTTGCGACGTCTTTCGCTGTATGTTTAGTTGGTATCTTGTCCACATTGCTTCTTTTGCGCGAAAGGGAAACGCACTAGGCTCTTTTAAGATGAACTGTGCCTCACCTGTAAAGTTAAAGAGCAGGCAGCATCAGCCGGGGGGCAGTGACAAAAATCTGCTGTCAAGTCGGACAATTTTCAGCCGTTTCCAGCAGCCAGGCTGAACAGGAAGTGGCAGAAACGCGTCCGATTTAATAAATTGTCTGAGGTAACATACGGGCATGAGGCTACATTCCACATGCGTTAAACCGTGCGTCGCACACACGCTCCGAACTGAGACAAGCAAACCGAACAATTCAAATGTTTTTTGTCATGAACCGTCCCACCCCTAATACTAACACACACCACTAAGAGGTTCAATAACAAGTCCTGGTATACACCCAAACTCAGACAGCTAAGGTTCGATCAACAGCCTGGGACTTATACAATAACTTATGACTAATAAATAAAAGACTGTTTGGTGCTAACTTTAGCAGGAGGATAAAACGGTGCAGGCAGCACTCAAAATTAAAAACAAAACAAAAAACTGCGTTTTATTACAATGTGACATAAATATCTCTGTTTGAAAATAAATTATTCTCAACTACTGGGGTTAGTTTGTAGGGGAGTGCATCTACATAGAAAATTTAAAGGAAAAAGGAACTTGTCTAATGTAAACCGTTCTTTGTTGCACTTTAATGCTTTACAAACACCAAAGCAAGTAAGCATTATAACAACTCTAAGGAGATTTTGGAGAGGGAAATTGGGTACAAATACACTGGCAGGACACCACTTTGTATTGATAAAATACTATTTTATTCAGGTTAAAATGAATAATTTTAATGATACATGTGTGTTGCTTCCTCTAAATTTCAGGATGTGGTCGACTAGCAGGTCCTGCTTGTTTATTTGATAAATTGGTCAACATCAATTTCCAGCGTGGCGCCAAACCGTATTGTTAGTTGAGACAGATGCCTTATTTCTTTAGACTAACTATATTAGCTTTAGCTGGTAGCAGCTTTCTGCGGTGAAAAGTGTCCGGCCGCTAGCAATCATGTAAAAGGAGAACGTTGAAAGTTTACTTTTCTATCAAGCAGAAAAAAGTTTTTGCTTCAACATTGCAACGACCTGCGATGTTGAAGCCCTAGCATCTGCGTTGTGTTCCAAGGCCCGGCGGCAAGTCAGTGCTTGATATTCCATCACCCTGTCCCTCCGGGAGAAGAGAAAACACAAAATCAATGGTCAATCTATTGACATTTTATATAATGTTTGTGGAAGCTACAGAAATTACTGGTCGGAATTCCACTAGTAGCGGGCAGGAGCGAGATAATTAAAGAAAAAACACAAAAAAACAGTCCCATGCAGGGCTCTAATGCAGAGTGACTAATTGCTTATTTGGGAAAAAAAGATTAATAGCGATTGGAAAAATCTACTGGCACAGCAAAATGTCATGGCATATTACACCTTGATCTTTATTTTACCCCTTTGTGCTAAGCTTGTGTTTGGTATTTCATTTTTTCCCCTATGTAGAAGAAATTGGTGAATCTGGTTCATCACATGGGTGGGACCATCCGGAAAGACTTCAGCACCAAGGTTACTCATCTCATCGCCAACTCCACTCATGGAGAGAAATACAGGGTTTGTTCAAGCTTACTTTGTGTAACTGTCAATAATACTGCCATGCAGTTAGGCTAGGTAATGTTGTCACAATCGCTATATATATCTTCAAACTTTGCAATGTATAATTGTGTGGTTTTTAACAAATAACACCAAAATGTATTTTTTAATAGTTTTAAGTGCTAATTTAAGAAATAAAGGTAGAAAATGCCTAAAATACACATATTACAACATATGATAACTGCAATGATAACATTGTTGTGCTTTTGTACGGCAAACAAAAACTATCACGAATAAATTGTCAATATTTTATATTTTTCCCCTATGGTAGTCCTAATGTGCAGACGTGCTGAATAGTCCAATATTCCAATATTATTAGTGGAATGAAGCCCTTTTTTCTTTTGTCAGTGTCATTCATTTGAGATAAGAGATGACTGTCATTGGCCAATGCATTCGCTCACAAGGCCGTTGTTTGCAGGCACAGCTGCAAGTAGCCCTGTCAGTGTGGCTGCTGTGCTGTGAAACTGAGTTAGCACTCAACCTTGTGTTGATTTTTTTCATTCTACCGGGAAGACTTCAATGTATCACAAGGTGACGTAAATAGCTCTATTTGGAAATAATAAATCATTCTCGACTAGTGGGGTGATTTTGTAGGGAAGTGCAGCTATATAGAAAATTAAAATGGAAAAAGGAACTTGTCTAATGTGAACCATTCTTTGTTGCACTTCAATGCTTTACAAACACCAAAGCTAGTATGTGCTGTGACAACTCCTGAAAAGATTTTAGAGAGGGAAATTGGGTACAAATACACTGGCATGACACCATTGTATTCAAATAATACTATTAATGCATTGTATTATAGTTCAGAACCAAAAAGCACTACAAACAAAAGCAACCCCCTCTCCACCATGATTTACTTTTAAAACTTCTATCTTTTTTACCTCCTTTGTTGTACTCTGAGCATTGATAATGGAAATGTTTGAAGGTCTACTAGTTATGAAGTTTTACATAGATAAATGTTGTTCCTTACTATGTAAGGAAGTAAGGAATGCCAATCCTTACTCAGATCGCACAATAGAAATTACTTATTCTTGGTTGCACATTTGCTCATTTGTGTTTTGTTTTCCTCCTCTCTTTACTATGTTTTATTGTGCCCTCGTCGCTCAGCTGGCAGTGTGCATGGGGACGCCGATTCTCACTCCATCATGGATTCATAGGGCCTGGGAGAGAAGAGATGACATGTAAGTTGGAAGGAGGGAAGCCTATATATCACTCAAAGCTTCTCTCCTTTACTTCAGTGCAAGCTTTTTATGCATCTGCAAATGAAAATTGGAGTGTGTGAATGGGAAAAGTTATTTGGCCTTATTTGGGCTTAGGGACCATTGCTTTCACTGGTAAAAATGACAAGCATCTGCAGATTATTTCACCTGTAGATGGCAGGCCAAAGTAAAACTTGGCTTTGTGTTCTCTCTGCAAGCCAGTAGGGCCTATCTGTACTAAGAGAAAAAATTGTAACATTGTGAGTGGACTACAGAAAACCATATATTCTGCTTACCTTGCACGCAGCTGGAATCTTGTGATATCACGAGATTACGCGAGAATCGTCAGCTCCCAAGATTAAACTAAAATCCATCTTGTCAGAAACCTCCCTCCCTTTCAATCTCCCCACTTCTAACTTCACTCCGTTCTTACCTCCTCCTACCTGTGAAATGAATCTCCCTCCCAACACTCCTGCTTCGTCCCTTCCTAACTCCCTCCCTCCCCCTCCCTGCTTCCTGTCCCCTTCCTAATCCCTCAAACCCGCTTCCTGTACCCTTCCTAACTCCCTCCCAACCTCCTGCTTCCTGTCCCCTTCCTAAACTTCCCTCCAACTCCTGCTCTTCCCTCCTAACTTCCCTCCCAACCTCCTGCTTCCTGTCCCCTTCAACTTCCCTCCACATCCTGCTTCTTGTCCTTCCTAACTTCCCCAACCTCTGCTCTCTACCCTTCCTAACTTCCCTTCAACCTCCGCTTCTTGTCCCCTTCCTAACTTCCCTCCCACCCTGCTTCCTATCCCCTTCTAACTTCCTCCCCACCTCCTGCTTCCTTCCCCTTCCTAACTCCTTCCAACCTCCTGCTTCCTGTCCCCCCCACCTTCCTAACTTCCTCCACACTCCTGCTTCCTGTCCCCTTCCTAACTTCCCTCCCAACCTCCTGCTTCCTATCCCTTTAACTTCCCTCCCAACATCATGCTAATTCTAGTAGTGAAGTTTGCATTTTCTATTTTAAGTTTTGCTCTTTTCTCTTACTCTCAGAATTGAAGGACACCCCAAGTCAAACCTTTACTCTGTTTTGTTAAGGCTAGTTTGAGACCCACGTTGAAGTGAGAAGCTGAGATGACAAGCGAGTAAAGGCAGGAAGTATATGCCCCCTTTCACAGCTAATTAACTGTACAATGTATAGTCTCGTGTGAGATATCATAAAGCTCAGCAGGGAGTTTCCTTTTCAATGGTGACGATTTTGCGGTGTCTGACTGTCGCGCAAATACACGGTCGCAAGGAGCGGTGTCCGCCAGTAACCCTGACGTGCGCAGATGAGCAAGGGCTCATTCTACGCTGCTTGCA
>NW_022605600.1:157772-170982 GCF_008692095.1 Etheostoma spectabile | reverse complement strand
CAGAGAATATTCAAATAAAATTGAACAAGAAAAGTAATAAGCCAGGTCAATTTTGTTTACATGCTCATGTTATGTTGCTAAATGTTACCATGGCTCCCAAGTCTTTTTTATGGGAAGTTTGGTTTCTTTCTTTTCTTATGACTTTGTCTCTCTCTGTCTTTTTATTCTCACTTATTGTACACAAACATTTGAACTTAAGTTGTAAATATATTTAATGATTTTTTTAAATTAATTTGAAACAATAAATGTGACTTTGTACAAACAGGGGCATACCGGTACTTTTTGTTGTCCAATGGTGTGACGGAAGTCCGTGGTGTGACAAACTGATTTCAGTGGAAAAGGCATTTTATGCACAAATTGATTAAAAAGTATTGACTACTATAATAATGATATAATCTTATGCACACTAAGGATGGATTAAGTTTTGTTAGGTTTTATAGTATTTATAAATAATCTAGACCTTTGGGTAAAGTCCCCATGTGTACATCTATAGTCGGAAAATAACATGATTGTGAATTGTATTGGTTACTTTTGATGTGGGAATATAATTGGGACAAACGATAAGGATTGTGATATTGTCTTATCCTCCACAATTTCTGAATTAAAAATTACATTAAAATGTTGTCACACCGGTGGACAATATTTGGGACTACCACACAAAGTTATAAAATACAAAATAATAAGGAATTAGAAAGGGACACATTCAGTTTTAATTTATTCACATATTAAGCAATATAATTATGTGTCATTTGACAAAAATTTTATAAATATATTTTTTTCCACTTTGGATTTGAGTTCACGTCAACCACCCAGATACCAAAAGCGGGAGGGAACGTGGGTTAATATGTGGATTAATACTTGGATGTCTACACAACTGTGTGAGTTGATTGACTTCAAAAAGTTCACCACTTTACTCGAACCAAAGTTCAAAACACCTGTTGATGACTTCTTTAGTCTGTTGGCTATTTAGGTTTTTCTCCTGAAACACGTCAAACACATTCTGCACTTACAGCTGCATCTTGTGTAGACTGTTTACAGATCTGCTCTCATCATCATATGTACATTGTTTATACTGGTGTTATTGTTGAATACATTGTAAATACATATTTCTAAAATTGTATGATGTTTTTCTTGCGTTTTGATTACACAATACTTTTTCTGACCTTTTTAAATCCCCTGACAAATAACCCATATTACAAAAAAGACTAAAACTAATAAAAACTAAAGTGAATTTGAAAACAAAAAAACAAAGTAAAAACAAAATAAAAATAAAAACTAATGATAAAATGAACTATAATAACCTTGGTTTGGTACTGCCAATTGGTTTTGTCTAGAGAGAGAGAGAATCCATGCATCCATGCCTGGCTGAACATATGCAGAAATTATGTGGTAGTTGATAGTAACCTTCTCCCACCTTCGTGTGTTAAGTTACTTTCATGCAGGAGAAGAGGAGTTTCGAACAGAGTTCAAAGTGCCTCCGTTCCAGGACTGTGTTCTCTGTTTTTTGGGTTTCTCAGATGAAGAGAAGGCCAACATGGAAGAGAGGACCCTCAAACATGGTCAGTGTCGCAGTATAGGGTTACAGGGATCTGTCAAAGTTTTGCAGGTTTTTTGTTGTTATTTGGTTGTCTTTTGGCTGAGCAACACGCTATTACATAACAAAATGTTTACACTTATGTTGTACACTTGTACTCTGTAGACAGACACACTATTACATTACTAAACAGTGCGTTCACTTATGTTGTACATTTGTACTACTTTAAAAATACATTTATAAAATTACCTATATTACCTTCAAAACTTGTTGGATACTCAGTATTGTTCTTGTTAGAGTGCAATGTGGACTGTCTAAATGAATCCAAAGCTTGTACGCCTAGTTACAAATGCTAAGCTATGATTGGACAATGGTGAAAGTGACTGGTCAATTTTGGCTTAAGACATTCACACCTACATTCGTAGGTAAAGTTGATATATTTATAAAAAAAGGCATATGTGTGTATTTTTAATCATTGATTTTCTATGTTTAAGGTGGCACTTATCTTGAGGTTAAAGATGAGAGGTCTACACATATGGTGGTGGAGGAAAACTCTGTAAAGGAGTTGCCATTTTCTCCCTCCAAGAAACTCTTTGTGGTCAAACAAGAGGTATGTAGTTTTTAAATTTTTTTTTTTTTTTTTTTTTTTAGAAATAATTTTTTTCTGAGCTTTTTCTGAAGACAAAAAAGTTAGATACCTCTGTGATACTGGTCAAGCACCATCTTGACCTAACAGAATAATCAGTGTACTCTAAGATTTTGCAAGAGGAAGATACCAATACAAGGGAGACAAGGAAAGAATACGTAATCCTCTCATTTTTTTCCTTCTATATAGAATGCTAAATTATCTGATAAGGATTTCTTTTAGATCAAACCTCAGTAGATAGTCTCTAGTCTCTCTCTCTCTCTTTCTGTGCTGTCATAGAGAGGAATCAATAATAGATTTCCCCATTCCCGTGGATGAATAATTTGAGCCGAGGTCGAGTTGTACCTACCTATTTTACCTACCTCTGTCCTAACCCAGGGGTCTGTAAAAACAGTTTACTCTTTTCTATGGTAGTGGTTCTGGGGAAGCATTCAGATGGACGCTCGGGCAGGAGAGTCCATGTACCTCTATGAGAAGGTGAGTGCATTTTGAATAATTTTAATGTATGTGTATTAAAGGGTATACATATATATTTTATTTTTTAAACATTTCCGCATTCATTTGTGTCTAATTGACAGATGTGACCAAACATCTTTGAAATTGGTTCAGTATTGACAGTTACAATTGACTTTACAGATAGAGTAGGTCTTGACCACACTATGATTTACAAAGAACCAATAATTTCCCACAAGCAAGCATTTGTGAGACAGTTGCAAGGAAAACCTTCCTTTTAGACAGATACCTCGGACAGGCCCAGTCTCCAGGTGGGAGGCCATCTGCTGCTGCTAGTTTGGACACAGAGAGACTGATACAGATATGCATGATATGAGTCATAACAATTGTCGTAGTTGGCAATAAGTGAGTAACAATAAAGATAATCAAACTATGACTAAAATAATAATAGTAGCAGTGCAGGGCGTCGAGCAGGATCACGGCTGGAGCTGCCAAAAACAAACCACCTGAACCACCAATGATAATGTTCCGCTTGAGAGAGAAATTCACACCCTGCCTGCTTTCAACCTCCTTGCACCTGGCCAGTCCATAATACAATACCACAGTCAGTCTCACCCAAATCATCTTCTAAGGAGATTAATTGGGCATTTTTATCAAGTTAAAAAAAGTAAATGTTCAAATAAGAAAAAATCTGCAGTTAAATGGGCCGAAAAAATATTTAATAGTGCAGAATCTCACTTTTGCCTGACTCTGCACTATTAAATATTTTTATCAAGTTACTACACCCTTAAAGCATGACATATGCCTACCTCGTTTGTTGGTGAAAACAGGTCTAACATTTTACTATATCATATTTTGCAAAACATGCAGCTTGTCTTTATGTTGCTTTTTTTTTTTTTTACTCCTCTTGTATTCATCTTGTCCCTATACCTGTTTTTTTGTCCCATTTAACTTCAGAGCGACAGCCCCGCCATGAAGAAGGCAGTTTCCCTCCTGTCCCTCACCACTCCCAACAGTAACCGTAAGCGTCGCCGTCTCAAGGACACACTGGCTCAGCTTACCAAGGAGACGGAAATCTCCCCTTTCCCTCCACCACGCAAAAGGCCGTCAGCAGAGCATTCCCTGTCTGTGGGTTCTCTGCTGGATATATCTAATACCCCTGAGACATGCAAGGCCTTGGCAGGTAAGAAAAAAAATGGAGGACTGGAAAACACCTGCATGATCCAACCCTAAACGAGATGAACCCCTCTTAATTTCAGAAGACAGAGTAGGGAACCGTTCAGAGAGCAATGGCGAAAATACTGTGACCAGGAATAGGATGAGAAGAAGGAAAACCAGGGAAAGGATGATTAGGACAGACGAGAGGAGGAAAAGGTCCTACCCTGGTACAAGTACTCTTCAACAACCAGAGGAGGAGCAGCAGCTGCTGCCAGTAACTTCTGCAGGTCAGGTTTTGCTTCCAGAGTACAAGTTTAGGTTACTTGTCAGTGAATAAATGCAACACCTTCTCAAGACCAAAGCCAAGATCCTGTCTTGCTTGCCACTTGCTGATTAAGGTGAAGGATGTTAAGCCCAAAGTTAGCAACAACTTCAGCCCAGGCTCACTTCAGGTAGACTGACCTATAAGGTGGACCAGAAATAGGGTTGGGTATCATCTTTTTTTTTTTCGATTCTGGTGCTAAAAAGATACTTATAAAACTGCTGGTGTCTAAACGGTACCAGTACCTATACTTAGGAAAAGTTGTTTCTCTGACAGGGTTAGCAGTGGCAGTGGTCACTGTGTCTCAAAGTGCAGCTAGGCTACTCTGTGTCTTTACAAGTTTTTGTCTTCAGAGCACAGGCATTTAAGTGACCAGGAAATGTGGCACTAAAATAAGATTTGCTATTTGGCCCGGTAGATACGGGGAGATATTGTTGTTTACGAACCATACTGGCACCGGATTTCAATACTCAACCCCAACAAGCTAATCCGCATTTAAATAACAAGCCACTCCTCCAAGTTTTGCTCAGCAACACCTTGCACAATTCTTGTAATTCCATAAGTGTTTCGGAAGCCTCCCAGAAGCATCTCTCTGCTCTTCTCTGTTAAAAATGGGCACCTGTATTCTCATCGGTTATTTTTCATGCTGCCCCAGCACGGCACAGATCAAGTCAAGCAATGGACAGGAGGCGGAACCGTCGTAGAGATTAGTTCACTGTTCAACATGCCATGCTCTTTTCTAATTACACAGAGATCTGATGTAGAATAATTTTGTTAGCAGGCTTCTCATTCAACCAGCACAGACTGGTGCTTATACTGGTAATTACGGATTAGGTAATGATGAACCTGATTTTTGTCAGATTGTAACAGATGTAGCTTATTTTGTTTTATTCAGTAACGTTTTAATTAAACGTTTGGCTATTGTTTGGTTAATGTGATCCCTGCCAAATGGTATTTTTCTTATTAAAGGCGGATTATTAGTTATGACCGTAGTTGATATTGCACTATAAAAGCAATACATTGTGCAACCCTAATATACTGCCTGTCATGTTCCTCCAGAGAGTTCAAAGCCATCCAAGAGTTCGACTCCACTTCTATCCAAGCAGTCAGCCAGATGGCAGGTCTTGAAAGAACTCTACCAGACTGAGAGCAACTATGTGGACATTTTAAGCACCATCCTACAGGTAGGTGTGTGTGTGTGTGTGTGTGTGTGTGTGTGTGTGTGTGTGTGTGTGTGTGTGTGTGTGTGTGTGTGTGTGTGTGTGTGTGTGTGTGTGTGTGTGTGTGTGTGTGTGTGTGTGTGTGTGTGTGTGTGTGTGTGTGTGTGTGTGTGTGTGTGTGTTAGCACAATGTTGACAATTCTTACTCACAGGCTGGCCAAATGGTTGCCCCTGACAACAGTTTGAGGCTTTGCTACACTCATTAAAGGCGTGTGTTTGCATGCTCTCTCTTGGCCTGTTTTATCAAATGGTCCCAGCAGAGACCAGAGGAGAAAATGACCTACCTGTCAATCTCTCTTATTGTCTTTCCCCCAATCTTTTAGTCTTTTTTTCTTTTATATCTACCTTAGACTTCGACATCCTTTTCATTCTTTCTCAACCTCTCTTGCTGTCTTTCTGCCTTTAAAATATCTATCCTTGATTTATTTTTGTCATCTCCCTCTCTCTTTTTATCTGTCTTCTCTATTGTATTCTACTGGGTTAAACTCTTCCTTGTCCTCACAAAAAGCTGTCTGGTTTTAACTTAATCTGGGAATTAAGGTTAACCCCTTAGTCTTGTGAACTTCTGTCTTGAATCTCAAACAACCTCACTACATGCTGCTATAGCTCCTCTCCCGTGCCATTTATCAAAGTAAAACAATTGAGGCTGACCCCATAATAATGTAGTAATTTATGCATGCATGAGTCATAGTGCTGGTGATTACTGCCTATTTTATGATTAATCCATGCTCCCTCTTCACTTCACAGCTAGCCAGAAGGGAAACTACACTTGATGTATTTTTCTGAGTTCATCAGTTCCTTATACTAAGGCAGCATATATTATTTTAGGGCAACTAAATTGCTCGCTTAGTGTATGCGGAGTTGATGGTCCAACACTTCCAATATGAAACTGGCTAGACCGGGGGCTACTCACAGTTCGGTACAATGGAGGGAAAAGCAAAACAAAAGAGCAGAAGGCGGACTTCCGGTTGCGCAATGTGGTGTTGAGACGTGCGTTGCCTGTGCTCCGATCACTTTCTGATTATTATTTCCAGAACACACTCTATCTGTACCCACCCTTAAGTTTTTGAGAGTGGCGTAAATTGTAGCTACTCGAGCGCGACAAGAAGATGAGCAAGGTGAGGAGAAACAGCGGTAAGGCGTCGACTCAGGCTCCGTGTCAGAGTGCTAAAGGCTTTGCTAGCAACATGGCGGACATTCCTGCATCTCCACTAACCACTGACACGCTGATCCGGGAACTTGAAAAATTTAGGAAAACCATGACTGGTGAACTCACATCTTTACTGAACGACTCTCTGGAACCTATTCGCTCATCAGTCCAATCGATTGAGACAACCCTGACGTCTCAAGCATCCACAATCAGAGAAATGGAAACTAGCCTGTCTGACCACAGCGGTCGGATAACCCAGGTGGAACACGACGTGGGTCAGCTACAATCTAATTTAAAGTTAGTCATTCAAGAAAATGCTGCGCTCAAGGCTAAAGTGGAAGATTTGGAATCAAGATCGAAGCGTCAAAACCTCCGGTGCTGGATTACCATAACCTTGAAGGAAGGACTAGTTATTTGGTGTGCTAAAATGTTTTCTTCTCTGCTTGGTGAATTACTCTCTGCCCCGCCGGAGCTTGACCGCGCTCGTAGAAGCCTTTAGCCCAAGCCTCGGCCGGGAGATCCGCCGCGACCTTTTATAGTGAGATTCCACAGATACTCGAGAAGAGATTGTGCGGAACTGGGCCAAAACCCATTAGAGACATTTCCTACAACAGTATCAAATCCGCATTTCGAGGACTCAGTGTGGCTGTGGCAAAGAGACGCTCAGCATTCAACGGATCAAAGGGCTTCTCTACAAACGAGGAGTGAAGTTCGGCATGCTGTATCCAGCCCTTCTCCGTGTCACCTATGGCAACAGAGAACGCATCTTCGACTCCGCTGGAGACGCCGAAGCATTCTTCCAAGAGCGCATCCTTTCCTCGGAGAAGTGTACTGCGGAAGTACGCTGAATCAACCATACAGGATCATTGCTAACCTCAGGTGACAGGCTCAGCTGTGCTTGCCGGCAATCTAAAGTGATTTGTTTTGTCTTTGCTCTTGCATGCACCCTCGTTTTGATGAAAACATTAATAGTACTGACCTTGACTTAAAATCTTGTTAATTTTAATTTTTAATTTGTTTTTTGTTTTTTTTCTCTAACTTTCATTAACAAGTTTTTTCAAGTGACTGTTGCCTTGCCTGTGTTATGGACGTTCTGTTTCCATTATAAAATTGGGTTACAGCTGTCATGCTGCGCCACCTTGTGGCTTGTGGTTAGTGCTGCGCAAAAATGCTTGTACTGCCTTTGCTTATCTTACTCAAGTTTCCGAGTAATTTATACAACTTATGGTGTAATATAATCACAATATTAGGAGCAGATAACACCACATGAAAAATCGGTTGTATGTACGTCGACTGTGGCTGCTCGCCGCTTCCTATGGACGGGCATCAGATGTTTGTACTATGTTTCCAGTTGGTTTGTTGGGCTTTGTGTGTGGGTTGGGGTGGGCAAGGGGGACGTCCCATTTTATTTCCTCATACTGTTGGTTCTTTTTTTTCTTTTTTCTTTTTTTTCCCTCTCTCTTTCTTTCTTTCACTATACCATAGACCATTGCTTATGGAAGAATACTTGGCGGTTTCCAATCAGAGGGTCACAACTTACTGCTACTTTTAGCTAAGACAGTATAATGACAAATGCCAGCATGACACCCAGGCGGTTTTAAACGGGCAAATATTAAGATATTACCTGGATGTACGTGGCTTGGGAGGGCAATAACGTTCTAAGTTTTCTCACACTTAAAGAACCTTTCCGCTGATGTCGTCTTCCTGCGGAGACACACCTACGCATATATGATCATCTGAGACTGCGTAAGCCTTGGGTCGGACAAGTCTTTCACTCCAATTTTTAATAGTAATCTAGAGGCACCGCAATTCATTCATAAACGAGTCAAGTTCATCCCAGATACATCACTTGTGATCCAGGTGTCGTTATGTTTGTAATTTCAGGTATGCTTTTCAAACACCTGTTGTTTTTAGCAAACGTGTACGCCCCCCATGACAGCCAAATTTTGTCCACAATCTTTTCACATATACCAAATTTGGATACTCACAAGTTAATATTAGAGGGGACTTCATTGTGTTACTAACCCTGTTAGTGATCGCTCTAACTCCAAAACAGCCACGCCACTGCAATGTGTAAGACTCTATCGGCCTTTATGGATCAATTGGCTGTGTTGACCCCTGGCGTTTCTTTCACCCCAGTGTAAGGATTTTCTTATTACTCCATGTCCATCAGGTTACACTCCCGTATTGACACTTCTTATTGACAAAGCTCTTCTATCTTCTGTTAGTTCCACACATACACTGCCATTGTCATCTCTGCCACACGCCCCCACATTAGATCTTTGTTTCCCGTCAAGCTCGCATAGGCATCAAGGAGGATGGAGGTTCATTCAGGCTTACTTGCTAACGCAGATTTCTGTGATTTTGTTTTCCACAACATAGATTCATTCTTAAAACAAACCGGTCTGATCACGTATCCCCATCGCTCCTATGGGAAACGCTAAAAGCGTTTATTCGTGGGTCATTATATCTTCAGTCACATTTAACCAAAATAGAAAATTGAAACAGCGAGAACTATGGACGCAATATTAGATTAGACAGACAGCAGGCCGCAGCAATCATCCAGCTTTGGCAACCAAGCGCCTCAGTTGCAAAATGATTCAATTTATTATCACAGGAAGGCAGAATATCTCTAAGACGTACAAGAGCGACTTATTATGAGCATGGGGATAAGGCTGGCCGCATTCTAGCCTCACAATTGTCGACGTCAATGCCTGCCCGCTTCATATCACAATCTCTGACTCTTCTCAAACCTAACTACTGCCCCATCAAGTATAAACTCAGAATTTCTTCCTTTTATTCCACGCTCTACAAATCACAGCCCCCTCCTACACCTCTGTTATGGACTCTTTTCTTAACAACTTAGACATTCAACTGTAATGAAGAACTGCAAAACGTTTAGATGACACCCCTAAGTCTAGGAGAAATCACTTCCTGCATTTCTCAAATGCAAGAATAAAACCCTGCCCAGATGTTACCCAGTGGAGTTCTTTAAAAATTCTCTGCACAGCTTCGCTCCTATACTTTTAGAAGTCTACAACGATTCTCTGGAACGCGTGTTTTTTGCCTCCAACACCTCAATCAGGCTTTGATTTCTCTAATGTAAAGAAGGATAAGGACCCTAATCTATGTGGTAGCTATAGACTCATAAGCTTGCTTAACATGATGTAAGCTGCTGGCAAAGTCTGGGCGTAGACTTGAGACTTGCCTCCCATATCATTTCAGAAGACCAAACAGGTTTTATCCTTGGCCGTCAGCTGTCCAGTATGTGCGAAGGCTTTTGAGTGTGATTCTCTCTCCCTCTGCTTCTCCATCCCCAAGATAGTGATTTCCCTGGATGCGAGAAGGCGTTCGACCGTGTAATGGCAATATTTATTTGCGGTTCTACATAAATTTGGTTTCGCCCCCAAATTCATCTCTTGGATTCGCCTATTGTACACTGCCCCCGTAGCTAGCGTCAAAACGAACTCTGACGTTTCTTCTCCCTTCCCTCTCACACGTGCACTCGTCAGGGATGCCCCCTTTCACCTTCACTATTTGCACTGGCCATCGAACCCCTGTCTATTGCTCTCAGGGCTCCCCACATCTCAGGTATACTAAGAGGAGGCATGGAGCACAGAGTGTCACGTGTTTGCCGATGACCTATTCTATATGTACAGACCCTGTAAAGTGTTGATGCAATAGTGGATCTGCGAAGACTTTTGGCACGTTCTCAGGGTACAAACTGAATATTGCAAAAGTCTCCTGTTCCCTGTTAATCAGTCCGCCAAATCCTTTCTCCCGGAGTCCTGCCCTTCTACTTTTCCCCCAATGGTTTTAAATATTTAGGCGTGAATATCTCTCATTCTCTAAGTTCCCTTAAAAAAATAATTTCATTAAACTGACTGAATATCAACTAGACCTTCAAAGATGGCGCACACTACCCCTCTCACTTTGGCCGAATGGAAACAATCAAAATGAATTTTTTGCCTCGAATACTTTTTCTTTTTCAGACCCTCCCTCTTTTTCTTCCCAAATTGTTTTTTTCAAAGCATTGGTATACATTATATCGTCCTTCCTCTGGCTGGCAAGAATCCAAGGTCCAGAAAAAATTTGGAGAGTCCCAAACTAGCAGGAGGTTTTGCCTTACCCATATGTGTTGTATTATTGGCCCGCTAACATCCAAATGCTGAAGAAATGGTGCCATAGCCCAGATATTGTGTGGTGTGCCATGGAAGCTAACTCTTGTACTTTAACCTCACTCCCTGCATTACTGTTTGCACCCCTTCCTATGCGACCCTCCCAATACACCAATAACCCTGTTGTTCTCTCATCACTGAAAATCTGGAAACAGTTCAGGACTCACTTTGGATTAAAATCCCCTTCTGTCCTCATCCCCATATGCAACAACCATCTGTTTTTACCTTCCAGCATAGACAAAACATTTACACGTTGGAAGAGGATGGGCCTGGTCTCTTTTAGTGACCTTTACATAGATAAGGCCTTTGGAAATATGGCCAACCTTTCTGCAAAATTTGGGACTCCAAAAGTGGATCTATTCAGATATTTCCAGTTGCGCAATTTCACCAAAACACACTTTACCTCATTTCCTGTATTACCTGAAAAAACTCTGTTAGAAGGTATCATGTCCTCCTCAGCATCACAAAATAACATCTCCTCAATATATAGTCTCCTTTCATCTCAACTCTCCCCTCCTTCAGGGCTTAGGGGTGTTTGGGAAAGGGAGCTAGGTCTTGCACTAGATGAGGACTGGTGGAGAGAAGTTTTACTCAGAATTCATAGTACTTACATCTGTGCACGTATGAGACTCATTCAATTTAAAGTGGTCTTCAGACTTCCCTACACAAGGGCCAGACTGAAAAGACTATTCCCTGATACAGATGGTCTCTGCATCAGGTGCTCTCAATCTCCAGCAGACCATACACACACTTTTTTCTCCTGTCCTAAGCTACACTCTTTTTGGACATCCTTTTTTGACACCCTCTCTGTAGTCCTTAATATCCCTGTGTCCCCATGCCCCTTGATTGCTGTGTTTGGTGTGTCTCCCATTGTAGGAAGATTTAATAGCTACCAAGCTGATGTTATTGCATTTACCGCTCTGATAGCCAAACGTCAGATACTGCTACAGTGGAAGAGCCCAAAGCCGCCTAGCACAAAGTCCTGGTTAGACGATATATTGTCATTCTTACACCTAGAAAAAATCAAACATACTGTCAGAGGATCCCTGAAGAAATTTCATAAAACCTGGGACCCGCTCCTTTCCTATGCAAACTATCTATCCTGAGCCAATGGTAGTTAACCCCCCACTTTTTTTTTTTTTTTTTTTCTTTTTTTTTTTTTTTTCTTCCCCTTTTATTTTAATTTAATTTTACTTACTTGTTCATTTATTTTTTCTCCTTCTTGAGGGAGGGAGATGGGTGGGAAAGTTAGACAAATGGAAGATACATGTTCAATATCTGGTTAAAGAGTGACGGAGGGAGGGGATGGGTGGGAATGTATGTGTTTCTGTTCTGTTAAAAAAAGCAAAGAAATGTCAAACCTGGTACCCTTTGTTATTCCCAATACAGCCTGTAATAATTTATGAGGTTTTGACCAATAAACATACTTTGAAAAAAAAAAAAAGAGCAGAAGGCAGTTTTTTTATTGTCTCATGCTGTACCACCTAGTGTCATACAGTCTCTCCCCTGAGCTAGCTGCAACATCGTTAAGTGTGTAAAGTAAGATGTAAACGGTAAACAATAAGTACCACACATCATCTCCAGATTCCAATCGTAACTTGTAAACAATATGAGACAGCTATAAAACTGAAAACACAGCATCTTTTATTTATGAAAGTGCAAATTACAAAAATGGAAGGCACTACAGTTTGCCTCATGCGTGGACGGATGGCATGTTGTAACGAGGTTCAAGTACATACAGCAAATACTTGGAGCCAGGTTGCTCTACGAGTTAATATGGTCACAGTCAAGATATGTAAAAAAAATGTTTGGACCCTATTTGAATCTAAAGGCTGGTTAAGCACTGTAGGGAGGAGACGTTGGACAGTTTTTATTGTCTGCTAGCTCTGACTCACTCACTGGACTGTCGACATGTAGGCGGAGCTCGGGAGTTTCAGAGCTAAGGGGGGGGCTACAGATTAGTTGTCTCTAAAGAAACTCGTCTCTTACAGTAGTTCCGCATGACATTAATTAATTTGCAGGCATGTTTTATTTATTTTTATACCGTGTATTCTCAGTGTAAATCCATGTACTGAACCAAGACCGCCTGTACCATTTCGGTTCAATACAAATACATGTACCGTTCCACCCCTAGTCTTCTGTTTATACTCTTAAAGTGAGGTGTGTATGTCTGTCATACACAGAAATGGATCATAAAGTGTCTATATGTCTTTAACTTAAACTACCTACAGAAAGGAAACAACTCAATGTCAATGAACGTATTGGCATTCCTTGTTTCCCTCACCTGCGTCCTTTGATAACAGCTTACAGTAGATGCCTTTTCACAGCGCTGTGCTGACTCCAAAAACTGAAGAAACAACAATCCCAAAGTAATAGCTCATCCGCTTGCCTGCGACTTACACAATCCTACGCCATGTGTTCACTGCAGGTGTAGCCTGTTAAAAGATACACTCAGTGGCACACCCGGTCCGCATGTATTACCCATGCAGTACCCAAGGCGTAAGACCCTTATGCAAACATCTGGAATCAATAAATTAGGCTACCTCGTT